>NC_091282.1:525346773-525650273 GCF_032444005.1 Ranitomeya imitator
GCGCTCCTTTGCTTCCGAGCTCTGTCATGTGCCCAACCAGTGGTTTACCTCCACATATGGGGTATCTGCGTACTCAGGACAAATTGTACAACAACGTTTGGGGTCCATTTTCTCCTGTTACCCTTGGTAAAATAAAACAAATTGGTGCTGAACTTGAAGTTTTTTTTTTGAAAAAAAGTTAAATGTTAATTTTTATTTAAACATTCCAAAAATTCCTGTGAAACACCTGAAGGGTTAATAAACTTCTTGAATGTGGTTTTGAGATCCTTGAGGGGTGTAGTTTTTAGAATGGTGTCACACTTGGGTATTTTCTATCATATAGACCCCTCAAAATGACTTCAAATGAGATGTGGTCCCTAAAATAAAATGGTGTTGTAAAAATGAGAAATTGCTGGTCAACTTTTAACCCTTATAACTCCCTAACAAAAAATTTTGGTTCCAAAATTGTGCTGATGTAAAGTAGACATGTGGGAAATGTTACTTATTAAGTATTTTGTGTGACATATCTCTGTGATTTAATTGCATAAAAATTCAAAGTTGGAAAATTGCGAATTTTTTTTGCCAAATTTCCGTTTTTTTCACAAATAAACGCAGGTAATATCAAAGAAATTTTAGCACTATCATGAAGTACAATGTGTCACGAGAAAACAATGTCAGAATCTCCGGGATCCGTTGAAGCGTTCCAGAGTTATAACCTCATAAAGGGACAGTGGTCAGAATTGTAAAAATTGGCCCGGTCCATAACGTGCAAACCACCCTTGGGGGTAAAGGGGTTAAGATCTTACTTTTTGGAGGTTCTGTAGTCACTTTATGGTGAGCACTGAAAAAATTGTATTTATCCATTCATAAATATATCACACACCTACGTGTTACATATGTTATTTTATCGCCTGGACTGATCAGTAGATTCAAGATTCAAGATTCAAAGAAGCTTTATTGGCAGGACCAAATACACATCAGTTTTGCCAAAGCAAGTGTATAGAGGCAATAGGGATAGGGACTGAGGGGATGTTGGGTAGGAGCTGTGGGGGGAGGTGGATGGGGCAGATCCAGGTTGGGGGCTATAGTCCATGGCATAGGGGAGGTGGATGGGGCAGATCCAGGTTGGGGGCTATAGTCCATGGCATAGGGGAGGTGGATGGGGCAGGTTCAGGTTGGGGGCTATAGTCCATGGCATAGGGGAGGTGGATGGGGCAGATCCAGGTTGGGGGCTATAGTCCATGGCATAGGGGAGGTGGATGGGGGCAGATCCATTGTGGGGGCTATAGTCCATGGCATAGGGGAGGTGGATGGGGCAGGTCCATTGTGGGGGCTATAGTCCATGGCATAGGGGAGGTGGATGGGGCAGATCCAGGTTGGGGGCTATAGTCCATGGCATCATAGTTCTCTTTCTCGCAGTCTATGGCATTCGCTCACATACCGCGCTGCTATCTCCACCGCTCTCTCTTCTTCTCCCAGCAAGATATATGTTTTCTCTTCCTCCTTCATGGTGATGAAGTCTGGGAAGAGATGTGAGAGTCTCCTGAAGTGAGTGTCCCTCACTGCTGAGTATTTGGAGCAGTGTAGCAGGAAGTGGGTTTCGTCCTCTATGGCCTCCTGGTCACAGTGTTGGCACAGTCTTTCCTCCCTGGGCTTTTAGCTCTGCCTGTGTCGGCCACATTCGATTGCCAGAGTGTGGGCACTGAGTCTATATCAGCTCAGGATCTGGCGGTCTCTGGGGTCCGGGAGTTTCTCCAGATATGGGGCCAGTCTGTAGTCTCTCTGTAGGCTCCGGTACATGGTCAGTTTCTGTGAGCTGATGATATCATTCTTCCAGTCACTGACATACCTCTCCTGGCCTTCATCTGCCATCTTCCTAATTCCGGCTTTTGTCAGGTTGTTGTGATTGGTGTTCTGCTCCGGTTGGGTTTGGCTGGGCTGTTCCGGGGGTTCTGGTTTTTCTGTTTCACCTTCATGTATCAGGGCTTTATGGTGATGGGAGCTTGGATTGCTCCTATGCAGGTGAGCCCGGAATGACAGCGCCCTCTTTAGAACTGTCAGGTGTAGAGGGAATCTGCCCAGCTCGGCCCGACAAGCACTGTTGGAGGTGCTCCGATGGACCTGGAGAAGGTGCTTGCAGAATTCCAGGTGGAATATTTCTGTTGGACTGGAGTCCCACTTTGACCAGTCTGGGTAGGTGTGAGGACCCCAGACTTCGCTGCCATACAGGAGGATTGGGGCGATGATGGAGTCGAAGATTTTTAGCCAGACCCTCACTGGTGGCTTCAGATGGTAGAGTGTCCTTCGGATGGCATAGAAGGTTTTGCAGGCCTTGTCTTTCAGGGTCTCTATGGCTTGTTTGAAGTTCCCTGACCGGTGAATCTCTAGGCCCAGGTAGGTATATTTGTCCGTTCCTGTGAGGTCGCAGTTGTTGAGGATAAATGATGGGTGTTGGTCTGATCTTCTCTTTCTCCTCTGGAACACCATGGTGTTGGTTTTCTTTAGGTTGACCGGTAGGGCCCAGGTGGAGCTGAATTTCTCTAGGATTTTCAGGTTGTCCTGGAGGCCTTTCTCGGTTGGTGACAGCAGCAGCAGGTCATCTGCATACAGCAGGAATTTCACCTGAGCGTCGTGGAGGGTGAGTCCTGGTGCTGAGGAGGATTCCAGGGCGGTAGCCAGCTCGTTGATGTAGATGTTTAAGAGCGTTGGGCTTAGGCTGCAGCCTTGTCTTACTCCGCGGCTCTGCTGGAAAAAAGCCGTTCTTTTGCCGCTCACACTCACGCTGCAGCTGCTCTCGGTGTAGGAGCTTTTGATGACATCGTAGGTCTTTCCTCCTATTCCACTCTCCAGCAGTTTCAGGAATAAGCCCGGGTGCCACACTGAATCAAAGGCCTTTTTAAAGTCCACAAAGCAGGCGTATATCTTCCCATTCTTTGTATTGTGGATGTGTCTCTGAATGAGGCTGTGCAGAGTATAGATGTGGTCAGTGGTGCGGTGGTTCGGCATGAACCCTGCTTGGCTCTTGTTGAGGACGTTGTGCTCGGTGAGGAAGGTGAGGATCCTCTTGTTCAGGATACTGTTGAACAGTTTTCCCAGGTTGCTGCTGACGCATATGCCTCTGTAGTTGGCTGGGTCATACCTGTCCCCACTCTTGTGGATGGGTGTGATGAGGCCTTGGTTCCAGGTACGAGGGAAGTAGCCGGCACTCAGTACAATATTGAAGAGTTTAACCATTGCAGCCTGTATTTCTGGTGGGCTGTACTTCAGCATTTCTGGTAGGATTCCATCTAGGCCACCGGCTTTTCTACTTCTTATGGAGGAGAGTCTCTCGGTTACTTCCTGTAGTGTTATAGGTGTATCCACCGGGTTTTGGAAGTTTTTGATTTTTTCCTCCATTGCTTTTAGTTTCGCCATTATGTTTTCCTGTTCTTGGCTTAGTCCTTCCTTTGGAATGTCTTTATAGAGGTCTCTGAAGTATTGGAGCCAGAGGTTGCCATTTTGGATATGGTTGTTGTTTTTCTTGTCTTTGGTGTCCATGTGGTTCCATAGTTCCCAGAAGGAGTGGTCTTGGAGGGCGTCTTGGAGTTGATTGAGCTTCGTAGAGATGTAACTCTGCTTCTTCCTCCTGAGGATGGTTTTGTACTGCTTTTGTATGGAGTCATAGGCTTCCCTCAGACCCAGGTGGTTGGGGTCTCTGTGTTTCTTGTTGGAGGCTGTTCTCAGGGTCTTCCGTACAGCTTTACATTCTCTGTCAAACCAGCCATTGACCTGTGTTTCTTTTGGTCTCTTGTAGTCGACTTTTTTAAGGTCGGACAGTCTGGCCATTGCGTAGAATATATTGTTGAGGTCCTTTGCTGCTTGGTTCACTCCCTCTGGGTTTGGCATGTACTCAAGGTTGTAGAAGTGGTGGAGCATCCGCTGTATTTCAGGTCTTCTGGAAGCTTCTTTATATCTTAGTGCCGATATTTTGGACCATTTATAGGATGATCAGTATTTCCTTTAATTACTATATAGGTATCGATGACAATGAGGAGATTGTCGGTATGTACTGCCCATTACCATTCCATGTTTCATAACCCTGTCTCGTGGTAATCAGTATTAACCTTCCTGACAGCCCCATTTTTAAAGTTTGACACGTCACTTTAAGTGGTAATAATTTTGAAATGTTTCTGCTTCTGTCAGTGATTCTGAGATTGTGATTTTCTTTTTGTAAAACATTGTTCCTGATGCTACTGGTAAATTTAGATTAATAAGGTTTGCTTTGTTCATGAAATTTTGACACAGTTTCTGAAAATGTTGAAAATGTGCAAATTTTAAATTTAACCCCTCTGTGACCTTAGACGTACTATCCCGTCGAGGTGCCCTGGGCCTATCTGACCCTGGACGGGATAGTACGTCATAGCAATCGGCAGCGCTCACAGGGGGAGCGCCGCCGATCGCGGCCGGGTGTCAGCTGCTTATCGCAGCTGACATCCGGCACTATGTGCCAGGAGCGGTCACAGACCCCCCCCACCCCCCCCGGCACATTAACCCCCGGCATACCGCGATCAAAGATGATCGCGATGTGCCGGTGGTACAGGGAAGCATCGCACAGGGAGCGGGCTCCCTGCGGGCTTCCCTGAGCCTCCCGCAGCAACGCGATGTGATCGCGTTGCTGCAAGAGTCTTACCTCCTTCCCTCCCTGCTCCAGGCCCGGATCCAAGATGGCCGCGGATCCGGGTCCTGCAGGGAGGGAGGTGGCTTACCAAGTGCCTCAGAGCAGGCACTTGGTAACGCTGCACTGCTCTCAGACAGATCGGTGATCTGTCAGAGTGCTGGGCAAACTGGCAGATCACCGATCTGTATTGTCCCCCCCCTGGGACAAAGTAAAAAAGTTAAAATTTTTTTTTCCAAATGTGTAAAAAAAAAATTAAAAAAAAATATTCCTAAATAATGAAAAAAAAAAAAATATATTATTCCCATAAATACATTTCTTCATCTAAATAAAAAAAAAAAAAACAATAAAAGTACACATATTTAGTATCGCCGCGTCCGTAACGACCCGACCTATAACACTGGCCCACTAGTTAACCCCTTCAGTAAACACCGTAAGAAAAAAAAAATGAGGCAAAAAGCAACGCTTTATTATCATACCGCCGAACAAAAAGTGGAATAACACGCGATCAAAAAGACAGATATAAATAACCATGGTACCGCTGAAAACGTCATCTTGTCCCGCAAGAAACGAACCGCCATACAGCATCATCAGCAAAAAAATAAAAAAGTTATAGTCCTGAGAATAAAGCGATGCAAAAATAATTATTTTTTCTGTAAAATAGTTTTTATTGTATAAAAGCGCCAAAACATAAAAAAATTATATAAATGAGGTGTCGCTGTAATCGTACTGAACCGAAGAATAAAACTGCTTTATCAATTTTACCAAACGCGGAACGGTATAAACGCCTCCCCCAAAAGAAATTCATGAATAGCTGGTTTTTGGTCATTCTTCCTCACAAAAATCGGAATAAAAAGCGATCAAAAAATGTCACGTGCCCGAAAGTGTTACCAATAAAAACGTCAACTCGTCCCGCAAAAAACAAGACCTCAAATGACTCTGTGGACCAAAATATGGAAAAATTATAGCTCTCAAAATGTGGTAACGCAAAAAATATTTTTTGCATTAAAAAGCGTCTTTCAGTGTGTGACGGCTGCCAATCATAAAAACCTGCTAAAAACTCGCTATAAAAGTAAATCAAACCCCCCTTCATCACCCCCTTAGTTAGGGAAAAATAAAAAAAATGTATTTATTTCCATTTTCCCATTAGGGCTAGGGTTAGGGCTAGGGTTAGGATTAGGGCTAGGGTTAGGGCTAGGGTTAGGGCTAGGGTTAGGGCTAGAGTTAGGGCTAGGATTAGGGCTAGGGTTAGGGTTAGGGCTAGGGTTAGGGCTACAGTTAGGGTTGGGGCTAAAGTTAGGGTTAGGGTTTAGATTACATTTGCAGTTGGGAATAGGGTTGGGATTAGGGTTAGGGGTGTGTCAGGGTTAGAGGTGTAGTTAGGGTTACCGTTGGAATTAGGGTTAGGGGTGTGTTTGGATTAGGGTTTCAGTTATAATTGGGGGGTTTCCACTGTTTAGGCACATCAGGGGCTCTCCAAACACGACATGGCGTCCGATTTTAATTCCAGCCAATTCTGCGTTGAAAAAGTAAAACAGTGCTTCTTCCCTTCCGAGCTCTCCCGTGTGCCCAAACAGGGGTTTACCCCAAAATATGGGGTATCAGCGTTCTCAGGACAAATAGGACAACAACTTTTGGGGTCCAATTTCTCCTGCTACCCTTGGGAAAATACAAAACTGGGGGCTAAAAAATAATTTTTGTGGGAAAACAAAAAGATTTTTTATTTTCACGGCTCTGCGTTATAAACTGTAGTGAGATACTTGGGGGTTCAAAGCTCTCACAACACATCTAGATGAGTTCCTTAGGGGGTCTACTTTCCAATATGGGGTCACTTGTGGGGGGTTTCTACTGTTTAGGTACATTAGGGGCTCTGCAAACGCAATGTGACGCCTGCAGACCATTCCATCTAAGTCTGCATTCCAAATGGCGCTCCTTCCCTTCTGAGTCCTCCCATGCGCCCAAACGGTGGTTCCCCGCCACATATAGGGTATCAGCGCACTCAGGACAAATTGCACAACAACTTTTGGGGTTCAGTTTCTCCTGTTACCCTCGGGAAGATACAAAACTGGAGGCTAAAAATTATTTTTGTGGGAAAATATTTTTGTTTTATTTTTACGGCTCTGCATTATAAACTTCTGTGAAGCTCTTGGTGGATCAAAGTGCTCACCACACATCTAGATAAGTTCCTTAGTGGGTCTACTTTCCAAAATGGTGTCACTTGTGGGGGGGTTTCAATGTTTAGGCACATCAGTGGCTCTCCAAACGCAACATGGCGTCCCATCTCAATTCCTGTCAATTTTGCATTGAAAAGTCAAACGGCGCTCCTTCTCTTCCGAGCTCTCCCATGCGCCCAATCAGTGGTTTACCCCGCATATGGGGTATCAGCGTACTCAGGACAAATTGTACAACAACTTTTTGGGTCTAATGTCTCCTGTTGCCCTTGGGAAAATAAAAAATTGGGGGCGAAAAGATAATTTTTGTGAAAAAAAAATTATTTTTTATCTTTACAGTTCTGCATTATAAACTTCTGTGAAGCACTTGGTGGGTCAAAGTGCTCACCACACCTCTAGATAAGTTCATTAGGGGGTCTACTTTCCAAAATGGTGTCACTTGTGGGGGGTTTCAATGTTTAGGCACATCAGTGGCTCTCCAAACGCAACATGGCGTCCCATCTCAATTCCTGTCAGTTTTGCATTGAAAAGTCAAATGGCGCTCCTTTGCTTCCGAGCTCTGTCATGTGCCCAACCAGTGGTTTACCTCCACATATGGGGTATCTGCGTACTCAGGACAAATTGTACAACAACGTTTGGGGTCCATTTTCTCCTGTTACCCTTGGTAAAATAAAACAAATTGGTGCTGAACTTGAAGTTTTTTTTTTGAAAAAAAGTTAAATGTTAATTTTTATTTAAACATTCCAAAAATTCCTGTGAAACACCTGAAGGGTTAATAAACTTCTTGAATGTGGTTTTGAGATCCTTGAGGGGTGTAGTTTTTAGAATGGTGTCACACTTGGGTATTTTCTATCATATAGACCCCTCAAAATGACTTCAAATGAGATGTGGTCCCTAAAATAAAATGGTGTTGTAAAAATGAGAAATTGCTGGTCAACTTTTAACCCTTATAACTCCCTAACAAAAAATTTTGGTTCCAAAATTGTGCTGATGTAAAGTAGACATGTGGGAAATGTTACTTATTAAGTATTTTGTGTGACATATCTCTGTGATTTAATTGCATAAAAATTCAAAGTTGGAAAATTGCGAATTTTTTTTGCCAAATTTCCGTTTTTTTCACAAATAAACGCAGGTAATATCAAAGAAATTTTAGCACTATCATGAAGTACAATGTGTCACGAGAAAACAATGTCAGAATCTCCGGGATCCGTTGAAGCGTTCCAGAGTTATAACCTCATAAAGGGACAGTGGTCAGAATTGTAAAAATTGGCCCGGTCCATAACGTGCAAACCACCCTTGGGGGTAAAGGGGTTAAGATCTTACTTTTTGGAGGTTCTGTAGTCACTTTATGGTGAGCACTGAAAAAATTGTATTTATCCATTCATAAATATATCACACACCTACGTGTTACATATGTTATTTTATCGCCTGGACTGATCAGTAGATTCAAGATTCAAGATTCAAAGAAGCTTTATTGGCAGGACCAAATACACATCAGTTTTGCCAAAGCAAGTGTATAGAGGCAATAGGGATAGGGACTGAGGGGATGTTGGGTAGGAGCTGTGGGGGGAGGTGGATGGGGCAGATCCAGGTTGGGGGCTATAGTCCATGGCATAGGGGAGGTGGATGGGGCAGATCCAGGTTGGGGGCTATAGTCCATGGCATAGGGGAGGTGGATGGGGCAGGTTCAGGTTGGGGGCTATAGTCCATGGCATAGGGGAGGTGGATGGGGCAGATCCAGGTTGGGGGCTATAGTCCATGGCATAGGGGAGGTGGATGGGGGCAGATCCATTGTGGGGGCTATAGTCCATGGCATAGGGGAGGTGGATGGGGCAGGTCCATTGTGGGGGCTATAGTCCATGGCATAGGGGAGGTGGATGGGGCAGATCCAGGTTGGGGGCTATAGTCCATGGCATCATAGTTCTCTTTCTCGCAGTCTATGGCATTCGCTCACATACCGCGCTGCTATCTCCACCGCTCTCTCTTCTTCTCCCAGCAAGATATATGTTTTCTCTTCCTCCTTCATGGTGATGAAGTCTGGGAAGAGATGTGAGAGTCTCCTGAAGTGAGTGTCCCTCACTGCTGAGTATTTGGAGCAGTGTAGCAGGAAGTGGGTTTCGTCCTCTATGGCCTCCTGGTCACAGTGTTGGCACAGTCTTTCCTCCCTGGGCTTTTAGCTCTGCCTGTGTCGGCCACATTCGATTGCCAGAGTGTGGGCACTGAGTCTATATCAGCTCAGGATCTGGCGGTCTCTGGGGTCCGGGAGTTTCTCCAGATATGGGGCCAGTCTGTAGTCTCTCTGTAGGCTCCGGTACATGGTCAGTTTCTGTGAGCTGATGATATCATTCTTCCAGTCACTGACATACCTCTCCTGGCCTTCATCTGCCATCTTCCTAATTCCGGCTTTTGTCAGGTTGTTGTGATTGGTGTTCTGCTCCGGTTGGGTTTGGCTGGGCTGTTCCGGGGGTTCTGGTTTTTCTGTTTCACCTTCATGTATCAGGGCTTTATGGTGATGGGAGCTTGGATTGCTCCTATGCAGGTGAGCCCGGAATGACAGCGCCCTCTTTAGAACTGTCAGGTGTAGAGGGAATCTGCCCAGCTCGGCCCGACAAGCACTGTTGGAGGTGCTCCGATGGACCTGGAGAAGGTGCTTGCAGAATTCCAGGTGGAATATTTCTGTTGGACTGGAGTCCCACTTTGACCAGTCTGGGTAGGTGTGAGGACCCCAGACTTCGCTGCCATACAGGAGGATTGGGGCGATGATGGAGTCGAAGATTTTTAGCCAGACCCTCACTGGTGGCTTCAGATGGTAGAGTGTCCTTCGGATGGCATAGAAGGTTTTGCAGGCCTTGTCTTTCAGGGTCTCTATGGCTTGTTTGAAGTTCCCTGACCGGTGAATCTCTAGGCCCAGGTAGGTATATTTGTCCGTTCCTGTGAGGTCGCAGTTGTTGAGGATAAATGATGGGTGTTGGTCTGATCTTCTCTTTCTCCTCTGGAACACCATGGTGTTGGTTTTCTTTAGGTTGACCGGTAGGGCCCAGGTGGAGCTGAATTTCTCTAGGATTTTCAGGTTGTCCTGGAGGCCTTTCTCGGTTGGTGACAGCAGCAGCAGGTCATCTGCATACAGCAGGAATTTCACCTGAGCGTCGTGGAGGGTGAGTCCTGGTGCTGAGGAGGATTCCAGGGCGGTAGCCAGCTCGTTGATGTAGATGTTTAAGAGCGTTGGGCTTAGGCTGCAGCCTTGTCTTACTCCGCGGCTCTGCTGGAAAAAAGCCGTTCTTTTGCCGCTCACACTCACGCTGCAGCTGCTCTCGGTGTAGGAGCTTTTGATGACATCGTAGGTCTTTCCTCCTATTCCACTCTCCAGCAGTTTCAGGAATAAGCCCGGGTGCCACACTGAATCAAAGGCCTTTTTAAAGTCCACAAAGCAGGCGTATATCTTCCCATTCTTTGTATTGTGGATGTGTCTCTGAATGAGGCTGTGCAGAGTATAGATGTGGTCAGTGGTGCGGTGGTTCGGCATGAACCCTGCTTGGCTCTTGTTGAGGACGTTGTGCTCGGTGAGGAAGGTGAGGATCCTCTTGTTCAGGATACTGTTGAACAGTTTTCCCAGGTTGCTGCTGACGCATATGCCTCTGTAGTTGGCTGGGTCATACCTGTCCCCACTCTTGTGGATGGGTGTGATGAGGCCTTGGTTCCAGGTACGAGGGAAGTAGCCGGCACTCAGTACAATATTGAAGAGTTTAACCATTGCAGCCTGTATTTCTGGTGGGCTGTACTTCAGCATTTCTGGTAGGATTCCATCTAGGCCACCGGCTTTTCTACTTCTTATGGAGGAGAGTCTCTCGGTTACTTCCTGTAGTGTTATAGGTGTATCCACCGGGTTTTGGAAGTTTTTGATTTTTTCCTCCATTGCTTTTAGTTTCGCCATTATGTTTTCCTGTTCTTGGCTTAGTCCTTCCTTTGGAATGTCTTTATAGAGGTCTCTGAAGTATTGGAGCCAGAGGTTGCCATTTTGGATATGGTTGTTGTTTTTCTTGTCTTTGGTGTCCATGTGGTTCCATAGTTCCCAGAAGGAGTGGTCTTGGAGGGCGTCTTGGAGTTGATTGAGCTTCGTAGAGATGTAACTCTGCTTCTTCCTCCTGAGGATGGTTTTGTACTGCTTTTGTATGGAGTCATAGGCTTCCCTCAGACCCAGGTGGTTGGGGTCTCTGTGTTTCTTGTTGGAGGCTGTTCTCAGGGTCTTCCGTACAGCTTTACATTCTCTGTCAAACCAGCCATTGACCTGTGTTTCTTTTGGTCTCTTGTAGTCGACTTTTTTAAGGTCGGACAGTCTGGCCATTGCGTAGAATATATTGTTGAGGTCCTTTGCTGCTTGGTTCACTCCCTCTGGGTTTGGCATGTACTCAAGGTTGTAGAAGTGGTGGAGCATCCGCTGTATTTCAGGTCTTCTGGAAGCTTCTTTATATCTTAGTGCCGATATTTTGGACCATTTATAGGATGATCAGTATTTCCTTTAATTACTATATAGGTATCGATGACAATGAGGAGATTGTCGGTATGTACTGCCCATTACCATTCCATGTTTCATAACCCTGTCTCGTGGTAATCAGTATTAACCTTCCTGACAGCCCCATTTTTAAAGTTTGACACGTCACTTTAAGTGGTAATAATTTTGAAATGTTTCTGCTTCTGTCAGTGATTCTGAGATTGTGATTTTCTTTTTGTAAAACATTGTTCCTGATGCTACTGGTAAATTTAGATTAATAAGGTTTGCTTTGTTCATGAAATTTTGACACAGTTTCTGAAAATGTTGAAAATGTGCAAATTTTAAATTTAACCCCTCTGTGACCTTAGACGTACTATCCCGTCGAGGTGCCCTGGGCCTATCTGACCCTGGACGGGATAGTACGTCATAGCAATCGGCAGCGCTCACAGGGGGAGCGCCGCCGATCGCGGCCGGGTGTCAGCTGCTTATCGCAGCTGACATCCGGCACTATGTGCCAGGAGCGGTCACAGACCCCCCCCACCCCCCCCGGCACATTAACCCCCGGCATACCGCGATCAAAGATGATCGCGATGTGCCGGTGGTACAGGGAAGCATCGCACAGGGAGCGGGCTCCCTGCGGGCTTCCCTGAGCCTCCCGCAGCAACGCGATGTGATCGCGTTGCTGCAAGAGTCTTACCTCCTTCCCTCCCTGCTCCAGGCCCGGATCCAAGATGGCCGCGGATCCGGGTCCTGCAGGGAGGGAGGTGGCTTACCAAGTGCCTCAGAGCAGGCACTTGGTAACGCTGCACTGCTCTCAGACAGATCGGTGATCTGTCAGAGTGCTGGGCAAACTGGCAGATCACCGATCTGTATTGTCCCCCCCCTGGGACAAAGTAAAAAAGTTAAAATTTTTTTTTCCAAATGTGTAAAAAAAAAATTAAAAAAAAATATTCCTAAATAATGAAAAAAAAAAAAATATATTATTCCCATAAATACATTTCTTCATCTAAATAAAAAAAAAAAAAACAATAAAAGTACACATATTTAGTATCGCCGCGTCCGTAACGACCCGACCTATAACACTGGCCCACTAGTTAACCCCTTCAGTAAACACCGTAAGAAAAAAAAAATGAGGCAAAAAGCAACGCTTTATTATCATACCGCCGAACAAAAAGTGGAATAACACGCGATCAAAAAGACAGATATAAATAACCATGGTACCGCTGAAAACGTCATCTTGTCCCGCAAGAAACGAACCGCCATACAGCATCATCAGCAAAAAAATAAAAAAGTTATAGTCCTGAGAATAAAGCGATGCAAAAATAATTATTTTTTCTGTAAAATAGTTTTTATTGTATAAAAGCGCCAAAACATAAAAAAATTATATAAATGAGGTGTCGCTGTAATCGTACTGAACCGAAGAATAAAACTGCTTTATCAATTTTACCAAACGCGGAACGGTATAAACGCCTCCCCCAAAAGAAATTCATGAATAGCTGGTTTTTGGTCATTCTTCCTCACAAAAATCGGAATAAAAAGCGATCAAAAAATGTCACGTGCCCGAAAGTGTTACCAATAAAAACGTCAACTCGTCCCGCAAAAAACAAGATCTCAAATGACTCTGTGGACCAAAATATGGAAAAATTATAGCTCTCAAAATGTGGTAACGCAAAAAATATTTTTTGCATTAAAAAGCGTCTTTCAGTGTGTGACGGCTGCCAATCATAAAAACCTGCTAAAAACTCGCTATAAAAGTAAATCAAACCCCCCTTCATCACCCCCTTAGTTAGGGAAAAATAAAAAAAATGTATTTATTTCCATTTTCCCATTAGGGCTAGGGTTAGGGCTAGGGTTAGGATTAGGGCTAGGGTTAGGGCTAGGGTTAGGGCTAGGGTTAGGGCTAGAGTTAGGGCTAGGATTAGGGCTAGGGTTAGGGTTAGGGCTAGGGTTAGGGCTACAGTTAGGGTTGGGGCTAAAGTTAGGGTTAGGGTTTAGATTACATTTGCAGTTGGGAATAGGGTTGGGATTAGGGTTAGGGGTGTGTCAGGGTTAGAGGTGTAGTTAGGGTTACCGTTGGAATTAGGGTTAGGGGTGTGTTTGGATTAGGGTTTCAGTTATAATTGGGGGGTTTCCACTGTTTAGGCACATCAGGGGCTCTCCAAACACGACATGGCGTCCGATTTTAATTCCAGCCAATTCTGCGTTGAAAAAGTAAAACAGTGCTTCTTCCCTTCCGAGCTCTCCCGTGTGCCCAAACAGGGGTTTACCCCAAAATATGGGGTATCAGCGTTCTCAGGACAAATAGGACAACAACTTTTGGGGTCCAATTTCTCCTGCTACCCTTGGGAAAATACAAAACTGGGGGCTAAAAAATAATTTTTGTGGGAAAACAAAAAGATTTTTTATTTTCACGGCTCTGCGTTATAAACTGTAGTGAGATACTTGGGGGTTCAAAGCTCTCACAACACATCTAGATGAGTTCCTTAGGGGGTCTACTTTCCAATATGGGGTCACTTGTGGGGGGTTTCTACTGTTTAGGTACATTAGGGGCTCTGCAAACGCAATGTGACGCCTGCAGACCATTCCATCTAAGTCTGCATTCCAAATGGCGCTCCTTCCCTTCTGAGTCCTCCCATGCGCCCAAACGGTGGTTCCCCTCCACATATAGGGTATCAGCGCACTCAGGACAAATTGCACAACAACTTTTGGGGTTCAGTTTCTCCTGTTACCCTCGGGAAGATACAAAACTGGAGGCTAAAAATTATTTTTGTGGGAAAATATTTTTGTTTTATTTTTACGGCTCTGCATTATAAACTTCTGTGAAGCTCTTGGTGGATCAAAGTGCTCACCACACATCTAGATAAGTTCCTTAGTGGGTCTACTTTCCAAAATGGTGTCACTTGTGGGGGGGTTTCAATGTTTAGGCACATCAGTGGCTCTCCAAACGCAACATGGCGTCCCATCTCAATTCCTGTCAATTTTGCATTGAAAAGTCAAACGGCGCTCCTTCTCTTCCGAGCTCTCCCATGCGCCCAATCAGTGGTTTACCCCGCATATGGGGTATCAGCGTACTCAGGACAAATTGTACAACAACTTTTTGGGTCTAATGTCTCCTGTTGCCCTTGGGAAAATAAAAAATTGGGGGCGAAAAGATAATTTTTGTGAAAAAAAAATTATTTTTTATCTTTACAGTTCTGCATTATAAACTTCTGTGAAGCACTTGGTGGGTCAAAGTGCTCACCACACCTCTAGATAAGTTCATTAGGGGGTCTACTTTCCAAAATGGTGTCACTTGTGGGGGGTTTCAATGTTTAGGCACATCAGTGGCTCTCCAAACGCAACATGGCGTCCCATCTCAATTCCTGTCAGTTTTGCATTGAAAAGTCAAATGGCGCTCCTTTGCTTCCGAGCTCTGTCATGTGCCCAACCAGTGGTTTACCTCCACATATGGGGTATCTGCGTACTCAGGACAAATTGTACAACAACGTTTGGGGTCCATTTTCTCCTGTTACCCTTGGTAAAATAAAACAAATTGGTGCTGAACTTGAAGTTTTTTTTTTGAAAAAAAGTTAAATGTTAATTTTTATTTAAACATTCCAAAATTCCTGTGAAACACCTGAAGGGTTAATAAACTTCTTGAATGTGGTTTTGAGATCCTTGAGGGGTGTAGTTTTTAGAATGGTGTCACACTTGGGTATTTTCTATCATATAGACCCCTCAAAATGACTTCAAATGAGATGTGGTCCCTAAAATAAAATGGTGTTGTAAAAATGAGAAATTGCTGGTCAACTTTTAACCCTTATAACTCCCTAACAAAAAATTTTGGTTCCAAAATTGTGCTGATGTAAAGTAGACATGTGGGAAATGTTACTTATTAAGTATTTTGTGTGACATATCTCTGTGATTTAATTGCATAAAAATTCAAAGTTGGAAAATTGCGAATTTTTTTTGCCAAATTTCCGTTTTTTTCACAAATAAACGCAGGTAATATCAAAGAAATTTTAGCACTATCATGAAGTACAATGTGTCACGAGAAAACAATGTCAGAATCTCCGGGATCCGTTGAAGCGTTCCAGAGTTATAACCTCATAAAGGGACAGTGGTCAGAATTGTAAAAATTGGCCCGGTCCATAACGTGCAAACCACCCTTGGGGGTAAAGGGGTTAAGATCTTACTTTTTGGAGGTTCTGTAGTCACTTTATGGTGAGCACTGAAAAAATTGTATTTATCCATTCATAAATATATCACACACCTACGTGTTACATATGTTATTTTATCGCCTGGACTGATCAGTAGATTCAAGATTCAAGATTCAAAGAAGCTTTATTGGCAGGACCAAATACACATCAGTTTTGCCAAAGCAAGTGTATAGAGGCAATAGGGATAGGGACTGAGGGGATGTTGGGTAGGAGCTGTGGGGGGAGGTGGATGGGGCAGATCCAGGTTGGGGGCTATAGTCCATGGCATAGGGGAGGTGGATGGGGCAGATCCAGGTTGGGGGCTATAGTCCATGGCATAGGGGAGGTGGATGGGGCAGGTTCAGGTTGGGGGCTATAGTCCATGGCATAGGGGAGGTGGATGGGGCAGATCCAGGTTGGGGGCTATAGTCCATGGCATAGGGGAGGTGGATGGGGGCAGATCCATTGTGGGGGCTATAGTCCATGGCATAGGGGAGGTGGATGGGGCAGGTCCATTGTGGGGGCTATAGTCCATGGCATAGGGGAGGTGGATGGGGCAGATCCAGGTTGGGGGCTATAGTCCATGGCATCATAGTTCTCTTTCTCGCAGTCTATGGCATTCGCTCACATACCGCGCTGCTATCTCCACCGCTCTCTCTTCTTCTCCCAGCAAGATATATGTTTTCTCTTCCTCCTTCATGGTGATGAAGTCTGGGAAGAGATGTGAGAGTCTCCTGAAGTGAGTGTCCCTCACTGCTGAGTATTTGGAGCAGTGTAGCAGGAAGTGGGTTTCGTCCTCTATGGCCTCCTGGTCACAGTGTTGGCACAGTCTTTCCTCCCTGGGCTTTTAGCTCTGCCTGTGTCGGCCACATTCGATTGCCAGAGTGTGGGCACTGAGTCTATATCAGCTCAGGATCTGGCGGTCTCTGGGGTCCGGGAGTTTCTCCAGATATGGGGCCAGTCTGTAGTCTCTCTGTAGGCTCCGGTACATGGTCAGTTTCTGTGAGCTGATGATATCATTCTTCCAGTCACTGACATACCTCTCCTGGCCTTCATCTGCCATCTTCCTAATTCCGGCTTTTGTCAGGTTGTTGTGATTGGTGTTCTGCTCCGGTTGGGTTTGGCTGGGCTGTTCCGGGGGTTCTGGTTTTTCTGTTTCACCTTCATGTATCAGGGCTTTATGGTGATGGGAGCTTGGATTGCTCCTATGCAGGTGAGCCCGGAATGACAGCGCCCTCTTTAGAACTGTCAGGTGTAGAGGGAATCTGCCCAGCTCGGCCCGACAAGCACTGTTGGAGGTGCTCCGATGGACCTGGAGAAGGTGCTTGCAGAATTCCAGGTGGAATATTTCTGTTGGACTGGAGTCCCACTTTGACCAGTCTGGGTAGGTGTGAGGACCCCAGACTTCGCTGCCATACAGGAGGATTGGGGCGATGATGGAGTCGAAGATTTTTAGCCAGACCCTCACTGGTGGCTTCAGATGGTAGAGTGTCCTTCGGATGGCATAGAAGGTTTTGCAGGCCTTGTCTTTCAGGGTCTCTATGGCTTGTTTGAAGTTCCCTGACCGGTGAATCTCTAGGCCCAGGTAGGTATATTTGTCCGTTCCTGTGAGGTCGCAGTTGTTGAGGATAAATGATGGGTGTTGGTCTGATCTTCTCTTTCTCCTCTGGAACACCATGGTGTTGGTTTTCTTTAGGTTGACCGGTAGGGCCCAGGTGGAGCTGAATTTCTCTAGGATTTTCAGGTTGTCCTGGAGGCCTTTCTCGGTTGGTGACAGCAGCAGCAGGTCATCTGCATACAGCAGGAATTTCACCTGAGCGTCGTGGAGGGTGAGTCCTGGTGCTGAGGAGGATTCCAGGGCGGTAGCCAGCTCGTTGATGTAGATGTTTAAGAGCGTTGGGCTTAGGCTGCAGCCTTGTCTTACTCCGCGGCTCTGCTGGAAAAAAGCCGTTCTTTTGCCGCTCACACTCACGCTGCAGCTGCTCTCGGTGTAGGAGCTTTTGATGACATCGTAGGTCTTTCCTCCTATTCCACTCTCCAGCAGTTTCAGGAATAAGCCCGGGTGCCACACTGAATCAAAGGCCTTTTTAAAGTCCACAAAGCAGGCGTATATCTTCCCATTCTTTGTATTGTGGATGTGTCTCTGAATGAGGCTGTGCAGAGTATAGATGTGGTCAGTGGTGCGGTGGTTCGGCATGAACCCTGCTTGGCTCTTGTTGAGGACGTTGTGCTCGGTGAGGAAGGTGAGGATCCTCTTGTTCAGGATACTGTTGAACAGTTTTCCCAGGTTGCTGCTGACGCATATGCCTCTGTAGTTGGCTGGGTCATACCTGTCCCCACTCTTGTGGATGGGTGTGATGAGGCCTTGGTTCCAGGTACGAGGGAAGTAGCCGGCACTCAGTACAATATTGAAGAGTTTAACCATTGCAGCCTGTATTTCTGGTGGGCTGTACTTCAGCATTTCTGGTAGGATTCCATCTAGGCCACCGGCTTTTCTACTTCTTATGGAGGAGAGTCTCTCGGTTACTTCCTGTAGTGTTATAGGTGTATCCACCGGGTTTTGGAAGTTTTTGATTTTTTCCTCCATTGCTTTTAGTTTCGCCATTATGTTTTCCTGTTCTTGGCTTAGTCCTTCCTTTGGAATGTCTTTATAGAGGTCTCTGAAGTATTGGAGCCAGAGGTTGCCATTTTGGATATGGTTGTTGTTTTTCTTGTCTTTGGTGTCCATGTGGTTCCATAGTTCCCAGAAGGAGTGGTCTTGGAGGGCGTCTTGGAGTTGATTGAGCTTCGTAGAGATGTAACTCTGCTTCTTCCTCCTGAGGATGGTTTTGTACTGCTTTTGTATGGAGTCATAGGCTTCCCTCAGACCCAGGTGGTTGGGGTCTCTGTGTTTCTTGTTGGAGGCTGTTCTCAGGGTCTTCCGTACAGCTTTACATTCTCTGTCAAACCAGCCATTGACCTGTGTTTCTTTTGGTCTCTTGTAGTCGACTTTTTTAAGGTCGGACAGTCTGGCCATTGCGTAGAATATATTGTTGAGGTCCTTTGCTGCTTGGTTCACTCCCTCTGGGTTTGGCATGTACTCAAGGTTGTAGAAGTGGTGGAGCATCCGCTGTATTTCAGGTCTTCTGGAAGCTTCTTTATATCTTAGTGCCGATATTTTGGACCATTTATAGGATGATCAGTATTTCCTTTAATTACTATATAGGTATCGATGACAATGAGGAGATTGTCGGTATGTACTGCCCATTACCATTCCATGTTTCATAACCCTGTCTCGTGGTAATCAGTATTAACCTTCCTGACAGCCCCATTTTTAAAGTTTGACACGTCACTTTAAGTGGTAATAATTTTGAAATGTTTCTGCTTCTGTCAGTGATTCTGAGATTGTGATTTTCTTTTTGTAAAACATTGTTCCTGATGCTACTGGTAAATTTAGATTAATAAGGTTTGCTTTGTTCATGAAATTTTGACACAGTTTCTGAAAATGTTGAAAATGTGCAAATTTTAAATTTAACCCCTCTGTGACCTTAGACGTACTATCCCGTCGAGGTGCCCTGGGCCTATCTGACCCTGGACGGGATAGTACGTCATAGCAATCGGCAGCGCTCACAGGGGGAGCGCCGCCGATCGCGGCCGGGTGTCAGCTGCTTATCGCAGCTGACATCCGGCACTATGTGCCAGGAGCGGTCACAGACCCCCCCCACCCCCCCCGGCACATTAACCCCCGGCATACCGCGATCAAAGATGATCGCGATGTGCCGGTGGTACAGGGAAGCATCGCACAGGGAGCGGGCTCCCTGCGGGCTTCCCTGAGCCTCCCGCAGCAACGCGATGTGATCGCGTTGCTGCAAGAGTCTTACCTCCTTCCCTCCCTGCTCCAGGCCCGGATCCAAGATGGCCGCGGATCCGGGTCCTGCAGGGAGGGAGGTGGCTTACCAAGTGCCTCAGAGCAGGCACTTGGTAACGCTGCACTGCTCTCAGACAGATCGGTGATCTGTCAGAGTGCTGGGCAAACTGGCAGATCACCGATCTGTATTGTCCCCCCCCTGGGACAAAGTAAAAAAGTTAAAATTTTTTTTTCCAAATGTGTAAAAAAAAAATTAAAAAAAAATATTCCTAAATAATGAAAAAAAAAAAAATATATTATTCCCATAAATACATTTCTTCATCTAAATAAAAAAAAAAAAAACAATAAAAGTACACATATTTAGTATCGCCGCGTCCGTAACGACCCGACCTATAACACTGGCCCACTAGTTAACCCCTTCAGTAAACACCGTAAGAAAAAAAAAATGAGGCAAAAAGCAACGCTTTATTATCATACCGCCGAACAAAAAGTGGAATAACACGCGATCAAAAAGACAGATATAAATAACCATGGTACCGCTGAAAACGTCATCTTGTCCCGCAAGAAACGAACCGCCATACAGCATCATCAGCAAAAAAATAAAAAAGTTATAGTCCTGAGAATAAAGCGATGCAAAAATAATTATTTTTTCTGTAAAATAGTTTTTATTGTATAAAAGCGCCAAAACATAAAAAAATTATATAAATGAGGTGTCGCTGTAATCGTACTGAACCGAAGAATAAAACTGCTTTATCAATTTTACCAAACGCGGAACGGTATAAACGCCTCCCCCAAAAGAAATTCATGAATAGCTGGTTTTTGGTCATTCTTCCTCACAAAAATCGGAATAAAAAGCGATCAAAAAATGTCACGTGCCCGAAAGTGTTACCAATAAAAACGTCAACTCGTCCCGCAAAAAACAAGACCTCAAATGACTCTGTGGACCAAAATATGGAAAAATTATAGCTCTCAAAATGTGGTAACGCAAAAAATATTTTTTGCATTAAAAAGCGTCTTTCAGTGTGTGACGGCTGCCAATCATAAAAACCTGCTAAAAACTCGCTATAAAAGTAAATCAAACCCCCCTTCATCACCCCCTTAGTTAGGGAAAAATAAAAAAAATGTATTTATTTCCATTTTCCCATTAGGGCTAGGGTTAGGGCTAGGGTTAGGATTAGGGCTAGGGTTAGGGCTAGGGTTAGGGCTAGGGTTAGGGCTAGAGTTAGGGCTAGGATTAGGGCTAGGGTTAGGGTTAGGGCTAGGGTTAGGGCTACAGTTAGGGTTGGGGCTAAAGTTAGGGTTAGGGTTTAGATTACATTTGCAGTTGGGAATAGGGTTGGGATTAGGGTTAGGGGTGTGTCAGGGTTAGAGGTGTAGTTAGGGTTACCGTTGGAATTAGGGTTAGGGGTGTGTTTGGATTAGGGTTTCAGTTATAATTGGGGGGTTTCCACTGTTTAGGCACATCAGGGGCTCTCCAAACACGACATGGCGTCCGATTTTAATTCCAGCCAATTCTGCGTTGAAAAAGTAAAACAGTGCTTCTTCCCTTCCGAGCTCTCCCGTGTGCCCAAACAGGGGTTTACCCCAAAATATGGGGTATCAGCGTTCTCAGGACAAATAGGACAACAACTTTTGGGGTCCAATTTCTCCTGCTACCCTTGGGAAAATACAAAACTGGGGGCTAAAAAATAATTTTTGTGGGAAAACAAAAAGATTTTTTATTTTCACGGCTCTGCGTTATAAACTGTAGTGAGATACTTGGGGGTTCAAAGCTCTCACAACACATCTAGATGAGTTCCTTAGGGGGTCTACTTTCCAATATGGGGTCACTTGTGGGGGGTTTCTACTGTTTAGGTACATTAGGGGCTCTGCAAACGCAATGTGACGCCTGCAGACCATTCCATCTAAGTCTGCATTCCAAATGGCGCTCCTTCCCTTCTGAGTCCTCCCATGCGCCCAAACGGTGGTTCCCCTCCACATATAGGGTATCAGCGCACTCAGGACAAATTGCACAACAACTTTTGGGGTTCAGTTTCTCCTGTTACCCTCGGGAAGATACAAAACTGGAGGCTAAAAATTATTTTTGTGGGAAAATATTTTTGTTTTATTTTTACGGCTCTGCATTATAAACTTCTGTGAAGCTCTTGGTGGATCAAAGTGCTCACCACACATCTAGATAAGTTCCTTAGTGGGTCTACTTTCCAAAATGGTGTCACTTGTGGGGGGGTTTCAATGTTTAGGCACATCAGTGGCTCTCCAAACGCAACATGGCGTCCCATCTCAATTCCTGTCAATTTTGCATTGAAAAGTCAAACGGCGCTCCTTCTCTTCCGAGCTCTCCCATGCGCCCAATCAGTGGTTTACCCCGCATATGGGGTATCAGCGTACTCAGGACAAATTGTACAACAACTTTTTGGGTCTAATGTCTCCTGTTGCCCTTGGGAAAATAAAAAATTGGGGGCGAAAAGATAATTTTTGTGAAAAAAAAATTATTTTTTATCTTTACAGTTCTGCATTATAAACTTCTGTGAAGCACTTGGTGGGTCAAAGTGCTCACCACACCTCTAGATAAGTTCATTAGGGGGTCTACTTTCCAAAATGGTGTCACTTGTGGGGGGTTTCAATGTTTAGGCACATCAGTGGCTCTCCAAACGCAACATGGCGTCCCATCTCAATTCCTGTCAGTTTTGCATTGAAAAGTCAAATGGCGCTCCTTTGCTTCCGAGCTCTGTCATGTGCCCAACCAGTGGTTTACCTCCACATATGGGGTATCTGCGTACTCAGGACAAATTGTACAACAACGTTTGGGGTCCATTTTCTCCTGTTACCCTTGGTAAAATAAAACAAATTGGTGCTGAACTTGAAGTTTTTTTTTTGAAAAAAAGTTAAATGTTAATTTTTATTTAAACATTCCAAAAATTCCTGTGAAACACCTGAAGGGTTAATAAACTTCTTGAATGTGGTTTTGAGATCCTTGAGGGGTGTAGTTTTTAGAATGGTGTCACACTTGGGTATTTTCTATCATATAGACCCCTCAAAATGACTTCAAATGAGATGTGGTCCCTAAAATAAAATGGTGTTGTAAAAATGAGAAATTGCTGGTCAACTTTTAACCCTTATAACTCCCTAACAAAAAATTTTGGTTCCAAAATTGTGCTGATGTAAAGTAGACATGTGGGAAATGTTACTTATTAAGTATTTTGTGTGACATATCTCTGTGATTTAATTGCATAAAAATTCAAAGTTGGAAAATTGCGAATTTTTTTTGCCAAATTTCCGTTTTTTTCACAAATAAACGCAGGTAATATCAAAGAAATTTTAGCACTATCATGAAGTACAATGTGTCACGAGAAAACAATGTCAGAATCTCCGGGATCCGTTGAAGCGTTCCAGAGTTATAACCTCATAAAGGGACAGTGGTCAGAATTGTAAAAATTGGCCCGGTCCATAACGTGCAAACCACCCTTGGGGGTAAAGGGGTTAAGATCTTACTTTTTGGAGGTTCTGTAGTCACTTTATGGTGAGCACTGAAAAAATTGTATTTATCCATTCATAAATATATCACACACCTACGTGTTACATATGTTATTTTATCGCCTGGACTGATCAGTAGATTCAAGATTCAAGATTCAAAGAAGCTTTATTGGCAGGACCAAATACACATCAGTTTTGCCAAAGCAAGTGTATAGAGGCAATAGGGATAGGGACTGAGGGGATGTTGGGTAGGAGCTGTGGGGGGAGGTGGATGGGGCAGATCCAGGTTGGGGGCTATAGTCCATGGCATAGGGGAGGTGGATGGGGCAGATCCAGGTTGGGGGCTATAGTCCATGGCATAGGGGAGGTGGATGGGGCAGGTTCAGGTTGGGGGCTATAGTCCATGGCATAGGGGAGGTGGATGGGGCAGATCCAGGTTGGGGGCTATAGTCCATGGCATAGGGGAGGTGGATGGGGGCAGATCCATTGTGGGGGCTATAGTCCATGGCATAGGGGAGGTGGATGGGGCAGGTCCATTGTGGGGGCTATAGTCCATGGCATAGGGGAGGTGGATGGGGCAGATCCAGGTTGGGGGCTATAGTCCATGGCATCATAGTTCTCTTTCTCGCAGTCTATGGCATTCGCTCACATACCGCGCTGCTATCTCCACCGCTCTCTCTTCTTCTCCCAGCAAGATATATGTTTTCTCTTCCTCCTTCATGGTGATGAAGTCTGGGAAGAGATGTGAGAGTCTCCTGAAGTGAGTGTCCCTCACTGCTGAGTATTTGGAGCAGTGTAGCAGGAAGTGGGTTTCGTCCTCTATGGCCTCCTGGTCACAGTGTTGGCACAGTCTTTCCTCCCTGGGCTTGTAGCTCTGCCTGTGTCGGCCACATTCGATTGCCAGAGTGTGGGCACTGAGTCTATATCGGCTCAGGATCTGGCGGTCTCTGGGGTCCGGGAGTTTCTCCAGATATGGGGCCAGTCTGTAGTCTCTCTGTAGGCTCCGGTACATGGTCAGTTTCTGTGAGCTGATGATATCATTCTTCCAGTCACTGACATACCTCTCCTGGCCTTCATCTGCCATCTTCCTAATTCCGGCTTTTGTCAGGTTGTTGTGATTGGTGTTCTGCTCCGGTTGGGTTTGGCTGGGCTGTTCCGGGGGTTCTGGTTTTTCTGTTTCACCTTCATGTATCAGGGCTTTATGGTGATGGGAGCTTGGATTGCTCCTATGCAGGTGAGCCCGGAATGACAGCGCCCTCTTTAGAACTGTCAGGTGTAGAGGGAATCTGCCCAGCTCGGCCCGACAAGCACTGTTGGAGGTGCTCCGATGGACCTGGAGAAGGTGCTTGCAGAATTCCAGGTGGAATATTTCTGTTGGACTGGAGTCCCACTTTGACCAGTCTGGGTAGGTGTGAGGACCCCAGACTTCGCTGCCATACAGGAGGATTGGGGCGATGATGGAGTCGAAGATTTTTAGCCAGACCCTCACTGGTGGCTTCAGATGGTAGAGTGTCCTTCGGATGGCATAGAAGGTTTTGCAGGCCTTGTCTTTCAGGGTCTCTATGGCTTGTTTGAAGTTCCCTGACCGGTGAATCTCTAGGCCCAGGTAGGTATATTTGTCCGTTCCTGTGAGGTCGCAGTTGTTGAGGATAAATGATGGGTGTTGGTCTGATCTTCTCTTTCTCCTCTGGAACACCATGGTGTTGGTTTTCTTTAGGTTGACCGGTAGGGCCCAGGTGGAGCTGAATTTCTCTAGGATTTTCAGGTTGTCCTGGAGGCCTTTCTCGGTTGGTGACAGCAGCAGCAGGTCATCTGCATACAGCAGGAATTTCACCTGAGCGTCGTGGAGGGTGAGTCCTGGTGCTGAGGAGGATTCCAGGGCGGTAGCCAGCTCGTTGATGTAGATGTTGAAGAGCGTTGGGCTTAGGCTGCAGCCTTGTCTTACTCCGCGGCTCTGCTGGAAAAAAGCCGTTCTTTTGCCGCTCACACTCACGCTGCAGCTGCTCTCGGTGTAGGAGCTTTTGATGACATCGTAGGTCTTTCCTCCTATTCCACTCTCCAGCAGTTTCAGGAATAAGCCCGGGTGCCACACTGAATCAAAGGCCTTTTTAAAGTCCACAAAGCAGGCGTATATCTTCCCATTCTTTGTATTGTAGATGTGTCTCTGAATGAGGCTGTGCAGAGTATAGATGTGGTCAGTGGTGCGGTGGTTCGGCATGAACCCTGCTTGGCTCTTGTTGAGGACGTTGTGCTCGGTGAGGAAGGTGAGGATCCTCTTGTTCAGGATACTGTTGAACAGTTTTCCCAGGTTGCTGCTGACACATATGCCTCTGTAGTTGGCTGGGTCATACCTGTCCCCACTCTTGTGGATGGGTGTGATGAGGCCTTGGTTCCAGGTACGAGGGAAGTAGCCGGCACTCAGTACAATATTGAAGAGTTTAACCATTGCAGCCTGTATTTCTGGTGGGCTGTACTTCAGCATTTCTGGTAGGATTCCATCTAGGCCACCGGCTTTTCTACTTCTTATGGAGGAGAGTCTCTCGGTTACTTCCTGTAGTGTTATAGGTGTATCCACCGGGTTTTGGAAGTTTTTGATTTTTTCCTCCATTGCTTTTAGTTTCGCCATTATGTTTTCCTGTTCTTGGCTTAGTCCTTCCTTTGGAATGTCTTTATAGAGGTCTCTGAAGTATTGGAGCCAGAGGTTGCCATTTTGGATATGGTTGTTGTTTTTCTTGTCTTTGGTGTCCATGTGGTTCCATAGTTCCCAGAAGGAGTGGTCTTGGAGGGCGTCTTGGAGTTGATTGAGCTTCGTAGAGATGTAACTCTGCTTCTTCCTCCTGAGGATGGTTTTGTACTGCTTTTGTATGGAGTCATAGGCTTCCCTCAGACCCAGGTGGTTGGGGTCTCTGTGTTTCTTGTTGGAGGCTGTTCTCAGGGTCTTCCGTACAGCTTTACATTCTCTGTCAAACCAGCCATTGACCTGTGTTTCTTTTGGTCTCTTGTCGACTTTTTTAAGGTCGGACAGTCTGGCCATTGCGTAGAATATATTGTTGAGGTCCTTTGCTGCTTGGTTCACTCCCTCTGGGTTTGGCATGTACTCAAGGTTGTAGAAGTGGTGGAGCATCCGCTGTATTTCAGGTCTTCTGGAAGCTTCTTTATATCTTAGTGCCGATATTTTGGACCATTTATAGGATGATCAGTATTTCCTTTAATTACTATATAGGTATCGATGACAATGAGGAGATTGTCGGTATGTACTGCCCATTACCATTCCATGTTTCATAACCCTGTCTCGTGGTAATCAGTATTAACCTTCCTGACAGCCCCATTTTTAAAGTTTGACACGTCACTTTAAGTGGTAATAATTTTGAAATGTTTCTGCTTCTGTCAGTGATTCTGAGATTGTGATTTTCTTTTTGTAAAACATTGTTCCTGATGCTACTGGTAAATTTAGATTAATAAGGTTTGCTTTGTTCATGAAATTTTGACACAGTTTCTGAAAATGTTGAAAATGTGCAAATTTTAAATTTAACCCCTCTGTGACCTTAGACGTACTATCCCGTCGAGGTGCCCTGGGCCTATCTGACCCTGGACGGGATAGTACGTCATAGCAATCGGCAGCGCTCACAGGGGGAGCGCCGCCGATCGCGGCCGGGTGTCAGCTGCTTATCGCAGCTGACATCCGGCACTATGTGCCAGGAGCGGTCACAGACCCCCCCCACCCCCCCCGGCACATTAACCCCCGGCATACCGCGATCAAAGATGATCGCGATGTGCCGGTGGTACAGGGAAGCATCGCACAGGGAGCGGGCTCCCTGCGGGCTTCCCTGAGCCTCCCGCAGCAACGCGATGTGATCGCGTTGCTGCAAGAGTCTTACCTCCTTCCCTCCCTGCTCCAGGCCCGGATCCAAGATGGCCGCGGATCCGGGTCCTGCAGGGAGGGAGGTGGCTTACCAAGTGCCTCAGAGCAGGCACTTGGTAACGCTGCACTGCTCTCAGACAGATCGGTGATCTGTCAGAGTGCTGGGCAAACTGGCAGATCACCGATCTGTATTGTCCCCCCCCTGGGACAAAGTAAAAAAGTTAAAAATTTTTTTTCCAAATGTGTAAAAAAAAAATTAAAAAAAAATATTCCTAAATAATGAAAAAAAAATATATATATTATTCCCATAAATACATTTCTTCATCTAAATAAAAAAAAAAAAAACAATAAAAGTACACATATTTAGTATCGCCGCGTCCGTAACGACCCGACCTATAACACTGGCCCACTAGTTAACCCCTTCAGTAAACACCGTAAGAAAAAAAAAATGAGGCAAAAAGCAACGCTTTATTATCATACCGCCGAACAAAAAGTGGAATAACACGCGATCAAAAAGACAGATATAAATAACCATGGTACCGCTGAAAACGTCATCTTGTCCCGCAAGAAACGAACCGCCATACAGCATCATCAGCAAAAAAATAAAAAAGTTATAGTCCTGAGAATAAAGCGATGCAAAAATAATTATTTTTTCTGTAAAATAGTTTTTATTGTATAAAAGCGCCAAAACATAAAAAAATTATATAAATGAGGTGTCGCTGTAATCGTACTGAACCGAAGAATAAAACTGCTTTATCAATTTTACCAAACGCGGAACGGTATAAACGCCTCCCCCAAAAGAAATTCATGAATAGCTGGTTTTTGGTCATTCTTCCTCACAAAAATCGGAATAAAAAGCGATCAAAAAATGTCACGTGCCCGAAAGTGTTACCAATAAAAACGTCAACTCGTCCCGCAAAAAACAAGACCTCAAATGACTCTGTGGACCAAAATATGGAAAAATTATAGCTCTCAAAATGTGGTAACGCAAAAAATATTTTTTGCATTAAAAAGCGTCTTTCAGTGTGTGACGGCTGCCAATCATAAAAACCTGCTAAAAACTCGCTATAAAAGTAAATCAAACCCCCCTTCATCACCCCCTTAGTTAGGGAAAAATAAAAAAAATGT
Source organism: Ranitomeya imitator (assembly GCF_032444005.1). Taxonomy (NCBI): domain Eukaryota; kingdom Metazoa; phylum Chordata; class Amphibia; order Anura; family Dendrobatidae; genus Ranitomeya; species Ranitomeya imitator. The sequence continues at coordinate 525,374,556 of NC_091282.1, forward strand.
ATTTATTTCCATTTTCCCATTAGGGCTAGGGTTAGGGCTAGGGTTAGGATTAGGGCTAGGGTTAGGGCTAGGGTTAGGGTTAGGGCTAGGGTTAGGGCTAGAGTTAAGGTACTGTCACACTAGACGATATCGCTAGCGATCCGTGACGTTGCAGCGTCCTCGCTAGCGATATCGTCCAGTGTGACAGGCAGCAGCGATCAGGCCCCTGCTGGGAGATCGCTGGTCGGGGAAGAAAGTCCAGAACTTTATTTCGTCGCTGGACTCCCCGTAGACATCGCTGAATCGGCGTGTGTGACACCGATTCAGCGATGTCTTCGCTGGTAACAAGGGTAAACATCGGGTAACTAAGCGCAGGGCCGCGCTTAGTAACCCGATGTTTACCCTGGTTACCATCCTAAAAGTAAAAAAACAAACACTACATACTTACCTACAGCCGTCTGTCCTCCAGCGCTGTGCTCTGCTCTCCTCCTGCTCTGGCTGTGAGCGTCGGTCAGCCGGAAAGCAGAGCGCTGACGTCACCGCTCTGCTTTCTGGCTGCCCGGCGCTCACAGCCAGACCAGAGAAGCAGAGCGCCGAGGACAGACAGCGGAAGGTAAGTATGTAGCGTCTGTTTTTTTACTTTTTAGGATGGTAACCAGGGTAAACATCGGGTTACTAAGCGCGGCCCTGCGCTTAGTTACCCGATGTTTACCCTGGTTACCGGGGACCTCGGGATCGTTGGTCGCTGGAGAGCTGTCTGTGTGACAGCTCTCCAGCGACCAAACAGCGACGCTGCAGCGATCCGGATCGTTGTCGGTATCGCTGCAGCGTCGCTATGTGTGACGGTACCTTTAGGGCTAGGATTAGGGCTAGGGTTAGGGTTAGGGCTAGGGTTAGGGCTACAGTTAGGGTTGGGGCTAAAGTTAGGGTTAGGGTTTAGATTACATTTGCAGTTGGGAATAGGGTTGGGATTAGGGTTAGGGGTGTGTCAGGGTTAGAGGTGTAGTTAGGGTTACCGTTGGAATTAGGGTTAGGGGTGTGTTTGGATTAGGGTTTCAGTTATAATTGGGGGGTTTCCACTGTTTAGGCACATCAGGGGCTCTCCAAACACGACATGGCGTCCGATTTTAATTCCAGCCAATTCTGCGTTGAAAAAGTAAAACAGTGCTTCTTCCCTTCCGAGCTCTCCCGTGTGCCCAAACAGGGGTTTACCCCAACATATGGGGTATCAGCGTTCTCAGGACAAATAGGACAACAACTTTTGGGGTCCAATTTCTCCTGTTACCCTTGGGAAAATACAAAACTGGGGGCTAAAAAATAATTTTTGTGGGAAAACAAAAAGATTTTTTATTTTCACGGCTCTGCGTTATAAACTGTAGTGAGATACTTGGGGGTTCAAAGCTCTCACAACACATCTAGATGAGTTCCTTAGGGGGTCTACTTTCCAATATGGGGTCACTTGTGGGGGGTTTCTACTGTTTAGGTACATTAGGGGCTCTGCAGACGCAATGTGACGCCTGCAGACCATTCCATCTAAGTCTGCATTCCAAATGGCGCTCCTTCCCTTCCGAGCCCTCCCATGCGCCCAAACGGTGGTTCCCTCCCCCCACATATGGGGTATTAGCGTACTCAGGACAAATTGGACAACAACTTTTGGGGTCCAATTTCTCCTGTTACCCTCGGGAAAATACAAAACTGGGGGCTAAAAAATAATTTTTGTGGGAAAAAAATTTTGTTTTATTTTTATGGCTCTGCATTATAAACTTCTGTGAAGCCTTGGTGGGTCAAAGTGCTTACCACACATCCAGATAAGTTCCTTAGGGGGTCTACTTTCCAAAATGGTGTCAGTTGTGGGGGGTTTCAATGTTTAGGCACATCAGTGGCTCTCCAAATGCAACATGGCGTCCCATCTCAATTCCTGTCAATTTTGGCATGAAAAGTCAAACGGTGCTCCTTCCCTTCCGAGCTCTACCATGTGCCCAAACAGTGGTTTACCCCCACATATGGGGTATCAGCGTACTCAGGACAAATTGTACAACAACTTTTGAGGTCCAATTTCTTCTCTTACCCTTGGAAAAATAAAAAATTGGGGGCAAAAATATAATTTTTGTGAAAAAAAATGATTTTTTATTTTTACGGTTCTGCATTATAAACTTCTGTGAAGAATTTGGTGGGTCAAAGTGCTCACCACACCTCTAGATAAGTTCCTTCGGGGGTCTACTTTCCAAAATGGTGTCACTTGTTGGGGGGTTTCAATGTTTAGGCACATCAGTGGCTCTCCAAACGCAACATGGCGTCCCATCTCAATTCCTGTCAATTTTGCATTGAAAAGTCAAACGGCGCTCCTTCCCTTCCGAGCTCTCCCATGCACCCAAAAAGTGGTTTACCGCCACATATGGGGTATCAGCGTACTCAGGACAAATTGGACAACAACTTATGGGGTCCAATTTCTTCTCTTACCCTTCGGAAAATAAAAAATTGGGGGCGAAAAGATAATTTTTGTGAAAAAATATGATTTTTTATTTTTACGGTTCTGCATTATAAACTTCTGTGAAGCACTTGATGGGTCAAAGTGCTCACCACACCTCTAGATAAGTTCCTTAGGGGGTCTACTTTCCAAAATGGTGTCACTTGTGGGGGGTTTCAATGTTTAGATGAAATAGAGAAAAGCCGAGGGCACCACTAGATATATGTCTAAATAATTACATGCTGGGGCTCACCAAGGACTTGAAAAGCTACAATTAGACCAGAAAGAAAGAAAAGATCATGTCCATAAAAATGGGAGCACCTCAGACAGATAAATAAAATGCAAAGTTTTTATTATATATCAACAAGAAAATATACCACACACAAAAAACATAGAATATAAAAACATTTAAAAGTGCAAAAGTGCAACAGACAAAAAGAAAAACACAGCAGTCATATCCTAATATAGGGAAAATGACAACCCACAACCCTATCTTCTCCCAAGATAACAAGGATATACAGTTAGGGCCAGAAATATTTGGACAGTGACACAAGTTTTGTTATTTTAGCTGTTTACAAAAACATGTTCAGAAATACAATTATATATATAATATGGGCTGAAAGTGCACACTCCCAGCTGCAATATGATAGTTTCCACATCCAAATCTGAGAAAGGGTTTAGGAATCATAGCTCTGTAATGCATAGCGTCCTCTTTTTCAAGGGACCAAAAGTAATTGGACAATGGACTCTAAGGGCTGCAATTAACTCTGAAGGCGTCTCCCTCGTTAACCTGTAATCAATGAAGTAGTTAAAAGGTCAGGGGTGGATTCCAGGTGTGTGGTTTTGCATTTGGAAGCTGTTGCTGTGAGCAGACAACATGCGGTCAAAGGAACTCTCAATTGAGGTGAAGCAGAACATCCTGAGGCTGAAAAAAAAGAAAAAATCCATCAGAGAGATAGCAGACATGCTTGGAGTAGCAAAATCAACAGTTGGGTACATTCTGAGAAAAAAGGAATTGACTGGTGAGCTTGGGAACTCAAAAAGGCCTGGGCGTCCACGGATGACAACAGTGGTGGATGATCGCCGCATACTTAATTTGGTGAAGAAGAACCCGTTCACAACATCAACTGAAGTCCAGAACACTCTCAGTGAAGTAGGTGTATCTGTCTCTAAGTCAACAGTAAAGAGAAGACTCCATGACAGTAAATACAAAGGGTTCACATCTAGATGCAAACCATTCATCAATACCAAAAATAGACAGGTCAGAGTTAAATTTGCAGAAAAACACCTCAAGAAGCCAGCTCAGTTCTGGAAAAGTATTCTATGGACAGATGAGACAAAGATCAACCTGTACCAGAATGATGGGAAGAAAAAAGTTTGGAGAAGAAAGGGAACGGCACATGATCCAAGGCACACCACATCCTCTGTAAAACATGGTGGAGGCAACGTGATGGCATGGGCATGCATGGCTTTCAATGGCACTGGGTCACTTGTGTTTATTGATGACATAAGAGCAGACAATAGTAGCCGGATGAATTCTGAAGTGTACCGGGATATACTTTCAGCCCAGATTCAGCCAAATGCTGCAAAGTTGATTGGACGGCGCTTCATAGTACAGATGGACAATGACCCCAAGCATACATCCAAAGCTACCCAGGAGTTCATGAGTGCCAAAAAGTGGAACATTCTGCAATGGCCAAGTCAATCTCCAGATCTAAACCCAATTGAGCATGCATTTCCTTTGCTCAAATCCAGACTTAAGACGGAAAGACCCACAAACAAGCAAAACCTGAAGGCTGCGGCTGGAAAGGCCTGGCAAAGCATTAAGAAGGAGGAAACCCAGTGTTTGGTGATGTCCATGGGTTCCAGACTTAAGGCAGTGATTGCCTCCAAAGGATTTGCAACAAAATATTGAAAATAAAAATATTTTGTTTGGGTTATGTTTATTTGTCCAATTACTTTTGACCTCCTAAAATGTGGAGTGTTTGTAAAGAAATGTGTACAATTCCTACATTTTCTATCAGATATTTTTGTTCAACCCTTCAAATTAAACGTTACAATCTGCACTTGAATTCTGTTGTAGAGGTTTCATTTCAAATCCAATGTGGTGGCATGCAGAGCCCAACTCGCGAAAATTGTGTCACTGTCCAAATATTTCTGGCCCTAACTGTATATATGTACACAAACGTGGTAACCCAAAAAAAATAGTTCCACAATCACAGATACTATATAGACAAACAATAAGAAATTCTCAACCTCAGTAGAGACAATGCAGTGCATACAAGCGTATGTCGCTACTTGATATCACAGTACCATATAGCTCTACAAAAACAGCCAAAGTGTAATGCTCACCGGCACGTGCAATCCCATACCTTGGCAGCTGTTTACCTAGCACCTAGGTAAAGAACATGCTGGACACGATGGTCACATACATGTCAAAATTAAACAGGAGCCCACACTGCAAAAGATCCATAGGCATATAAGAGACCGGATCGTGTGCAGGTAACGGAGGGAGAAATATGGGAGAGAAAGAAAGGGGCTGTGGGGTGCAACCCACGCGTATCGCCGCAGCTGTGGCGGCTTCCTCAGGGAAAAATTGGCATGCTGTGTGGGATGTCAGACATGACTATAAACTAAATCTTAATGAGACAAATGGTATTCACCTGTTCAAAAGGCATCGGCGGAGAAGCACATGGAGCGAAATGGCCGCGGCCATATTGTTAGACCTAAAAGACGGCGTCTAACCAATAAAGCTGTGTAAAAGCAAAAAACCCCCCCCCCCGGCGGCGCATGCGCACTGGGCGCGATAGACCTGCACACTCGCGCGCCTGTGATGAACTCCCAGAAACCTTATCCCCATGCAGCAGAGTGTCTGCGCGCTAAAAGCCAGAGGACTGGCGCACGCGCACTGACTATATACTAACGCGCCTATAAAAAAACTCAAGTAATCTGGTTCACATATGAAAGTATACCCGCGCATTGCATGGAAGAGACAAAAGAGGCCAAACACCTATGGGAGAGACGGTCCCACGCAAAGACCGGCACCCACCACAGTGGCCCTGCAGCGAATCGTCATGCTGGGCAACTGCGGTCTGACATATAGCAGTATGCAGAGTGAATACAAACATGTACAATACAGCACCAATGAAGCAAAATAAAGATAGCATATATAAAACTATACTGGTACTAGTCCACCCATTACCCCAAACGAACACAAACTTATCTGAGTTATCAGACATGCTCCGACAGATACTCATGGGATGGGAATGTACGCATTGACACGCATAGGTACCACAGGTATCGCATGACTTAAATCACTTAAAAGTCATAGATAGTAGCATAAGCACACAGAAATATGTGTACAACGCTATTTATACACAGAGTACGAAATGTAATGTAGTCATATGTACATGCTAAAGGACTTGGCCAGAACTACCTGGATACGAGAAGAAACTAATAACATAATAATATGGTAATAGAGCAAGAGATCCCAAGCCACGTACGCCCATATGTGCATAGATAGAAAACGTATAGGAAGCACACGCATGAAAATAATCATGCGTATACCCGCCTAACTATACATGGCCTGAAATTAGTGCTGCAATCCATGAAAAAAAAAAAAAAATTTTTTTTATATATAATATGCATTGAATACTATAAGGTACCATGATATCCAAAACGTGTCAAATACACTTATTTATATATAATAGTAGTTATCAAGTCAAACGGCGCTCCTTCGCTTCCAAGCTCTGTCATGCGCCCAAACAGTGGTTTACCCCCACATATGGGGTATCGGCGTACTCAGGACAAATTGTACAACAACTTCTGGGGTCAATTTTCTCCTGTTAGCCTTGGTAAAATAAAGCAAATTGGAGCTGAAGTAAATTTTTTGTGAAAAAAAAGTTAAATGTTCATTTTTATTTAAACATTCCAAAAATTCCTATGAAACACCTGAAGGGTTAATAAACTTCTTGAATGTGGTTTTGAGCACCTTGAGGGGTGCAGTTTTTAGAATGGTGTCACACTTGGGTATTTTCTACCATATAGACCCCTCAAAATGACTTCAAATGAGATGTGGTCCCTAAAATAAAATGGTGTTGTAAAAATGAGAAATTGCTGGTCAACTTTTAACCCTTATAACTCCCTAACAAAAAAAAATTTTGGTTCCAAAATTATGCTGATGTAAAGTAGACATGTGGGAAATGTTACTTATTAAGTATTTTGTGTGACATATCTCTGTGATTTAATTGCATAAAAATTCAAAGTTTGAAAATTGCGAAATTTTCAAAATTTTCGCCATATTTCCGTTTTTTTCACAAATAAACGCAGGTACTATCAAAGAAATTTTACCACTATCATGAAGTACAATATGTCACGAGAAAACACTGTCAGAATCACCAGGATCCGTTGAAGCGTTCCAGAGTTATAACCTCATAAAGGGACAGTGGTCAGAATTGTAAAAATTGGCCTGGTCATTGACGTGCAAACCACCCTTGGGGGTAAAGGAGTTAAAGGCATTTTCCCATCTAAGGCCAGCATCACACTAGCCAATTTTACGGACGTATGAGAGGTGCAGAAAATATGGATTGCATACAGTACAATGATTCTCTATGGCCCAGCTCCTATCGGCCGTATTTTACTGATCCGTATTATACGGTCTTGTACGGCCGTAGAAAATCGCAGCATGCTGCGTTTGTCATTGTATTGCGCAATAAATACGCCAATGAAAGTCTATGGGGGCGAGAAAAATACAGATTACGCACGGACCAACAGTGTGACTTGGGAGAAATATGCAGCGGTGTTCTAGCGAAAAGCCGACAATTCAGTGCGGTGTTCAGTAAAATCACACTGACCGGTTAGAATAGAATAGCTAAAATAAATGTCTACACATAGTATAGGGGTGTGTATATATATGTCAGTGAGACACATATATGTATATATATTTCTATTTCAGATAGCGCTAGATAGCAGAAAAGCCGGTAATTCAATTGGAAATGCAGCAGCTACCGGTGAATTTCAAAAATAAAAATAGATGCTCCATACCGTTCATTATTGCCCTATAGACGCTGTGTATAAAGCTGTGCCACATATAATGCTGCATACCGTTCATTATTGCCCCATAGATGCTCCATATAAAGCTGTGCCACATATAATGCTCCATACTGTTCATTATTGCCCCATAGATGCTCCATATAAAGCTGTGCCACATATAATGCTCCATATTGTTCATTATTGCCCCATAGATGTGCCATAGAAGGCTCTGCCATATAGTGCTCTGCACCGTTCATTAGGGCCCCATAGATGTGCCATAGAAAGCTCTGCCATATAGTGCTCTGCACCGTGCATTATTGCCCCATAGAAAGCTGTGCCATATAAAGCTGTGCCATATAGTGCTCTGCACCGTTCATTATTGCCCCATAGAAAGCTGTGCCATATAAAACTGTGCCATATAGTGCTCTGCACCGTTTATTATTGCCCCATAGAAAGCTGTGCCATATAAAGCTGTGCCATATAGTGCTCTGCACTGTTCATTATTGCCCCATAGAAAGCTGTGCCATATAGTGCTCTGCACCGTTCATTATTGCCCCATAGATGTGCCATAGAAAGCTGTGCCATATAGTGCTCTGCACCGTTCATTATTGCCCCATAGAAAGCTGTGCCATATAAAACTGTGTCATATAGATGTGCCCCATAGATGTGCTATAGAAAGCTGTGCTACCGGTATAATGCTGCGGCTGCTGCAATAAAAAAATAAAAAATGCCATACTCGCCTCTCTTGCTTGCAGCTCCTCAGCCTTTCCGTCCCGGCGTCTCTCCGCTCTGACTGTTCAGGCAGAGGGCGGCACGCACACTATATGCGTCATCGTGCCCTCTGACCTGCACAGTTAGAGCGGAGAGACGCCGGGAAGATGGAGCGGCACCCGTCATGTGGAACAGGGCCAGGTGAATATGCGATACTTACCTGCTCCCGACGTCCCGCCCCTTCTCCCGGACAGCTGGTCTCCGGGTGCAGCAGCTTCTTCCTCTATCAGCGGTCACCGTTACCGCTCATTAGAGAAATGAATATGCGGCTCCACCCCTATGGGAGTAGAGTCCATATTAATTTCTCTAATGAGCGGTCCCACGTGACCGCTGAACAGGGGAAGAACTGCGGCACCCGAAGACCGTGGGACTGCAGGGACAGCGCCAGGAGCGCCGGGACTAGGTAAGTATGCCTCAGCCCTCACCCGCCGACCCCACCGCCGACCGTGACTCGAGTATAAGCTGAGAGGGGCACTTTCAGCCCAAAAATTTGGGCTGAAAATCTCGGCTTATACTCGAGTATATACGGTAGCTATGTCTCGTTCCTCATATGCAGGCATTGCAGGATCTTAGGTATCCATAGTTACGTCCATTGATGAATTGACAGCTAGTTGCTGGTGGTGGTAATGATGGATACCTAAGATCCTACAATGCCTGCATATGAGGAAGGAGACATAGCTAATAAAAAAAAAACTATTCTACATTTCTAACTGCAGGTGTTTGCTAATATTATTATTACCTCGACTACATATTGTTTACCCTTAATGACATATACTGGTTATAGCTATAAAACATTAGTGTATGCTACATAGGAAAAATTGCATAATAAATTGTGGAGGCAAAAATTTGGGGCTGAGGTAACAATTTTTGAATGGTATTTGACTAAATGGAATTTTTTATTTATTCCATTTTTCATGAAGTAATGTAAATCTCCTCAAGGATTAGCAAACGTCTTGTATACTTTGAAGGCTGCATTCTTTAGTTTGTGGTGACTTTTGAGAGACTACCATAAAGATTCCCTTCAAAGTCACTTCAAAAGTGAATAGGTAGCTAAAATGCAATTTAAAAAAAAAATTTTTTCAAACTATGAAAAGTTGGTGTTAAAATGATAAGGATGTTTGACAAATCATGTTATCATAAAGTAGACACGTGGTAAAGGTGGCAGTGCGCTTTTTACTCCTCAGGGTATGTGCACACGTCAGGTTTTTTGCCTGACAAAATCCGGAGAATTCTGGCAGAAAATCGCGTTTTTCTCCGTGCGGATTTTGCGCGGATATTTTGCGGATTTTTTTGCGGAATTTTTGTGTTTTTTTTCCTGAAAGTCATTTTTGCTTAGAAATCCGCAAAAAATCCGCAAAAAGAATGAGCATGTCCATTTTTTTTGCGGAATGCGTTTTTTTTGCGGTAAAAAACGCATCCATCTGAACAAAAAAATCCGGAATGCATTGTAAATGATAGGATGCATATTTTTAGCGTTTTTGTTGCGGAATTATAGCGTTTTTATAGCGAAATTCCGCAAAAAAAAACGCTAAAAATCCGGACGTGTGCACATACCCTCGGTCTTTAGTTTGTGGTTCAGCATGTCTCAAGGTATATATTACATGTAGGCTTATTGCTCTTTACTTTGTTTTACCAGCATGTGCTGTACCGTATTTTTGTACTATAGGGTGCACCCCAAATTTAAGGTAGAAAATAGGAAAAACAAGTTTTTTTATAAGCTGGGCGTCCGTCGCTTAGTCCGATTTTAAGGTATCTTACCTGGGAAAGGGCGGCTGCTGATCGGGTTCACAGTTGGCATGGTTCCTTCCTTAGGAAGCCGACGCCAGCAGAAGTGGAGCAGTGCTGCAGGCCCTGGGTAGGAAAAATGGTGCAATGCTCGGTTCCCATTGTCGGCGGTGAAGCAGAGTAGAGTGCACTCAGGGGGTCTGCGGGCGCCCAGGTCCGCTTGCTGTAACCGCATGGACCAGGGATCATCCCACCGAATGCTCGCTCTCCTTTTAACGTGGGCATAACGCTACTCAGACATCCCATCGTGAGGGTAAAACAGTGTGGCAATGTTTTATTGAACCTCAAAACAGGAAGATAACACACAGAACAGTCCCTGCAAAATACCCCCAGATGGTGCACATTACAGAGTCTCATCCTTCTGCTGATTTGATCGGGATAATGGCAGCTGTTACTTCAGAGCTCCCAGCGTTGACTACTGCACCTGTGGCACGCACATAGAAAGGAGGTAATGACAAGTGTAGGAAGATGACAGTCCATTCAGGTACAAGGCCAGTTGACCGAGTGTCACAACCTGGCTACTTTCACTCTGGCGTTATTTGCAATACGTCGCAATGCGTCGTTTATGGGAAAAACGCATCCTGCAAAGTTGTTGCAGGATGCGTTTTTGCCCCATAGATTAACATTAGCGACGCATTGCGACACGTCGCAACCGTTGTGTGACGGTTGCGCCGTGTTGTGGCAGACCGCCGGGAGCAAAAAACGTTACATGTAACATTTTTTGCTGCCGACTGACCGCTTTTTCTGACCGCACATGCGTGGCTGGAACTCCGCCCCCACCTCCCCGCACCTCACAATGGGGCAGCGGATGCCTCCATTGTGCGGCGCATTCACCGCTAGCGTCGGAATATCGGCCTGACGCACTGCGACGGGCCGAATCCGACGCTAGTGTGAAAGTAGCCTAACCTTTTTATGCTTGGTGTCCTTCATTCAGTATTGACATAAAGGGTAAGAATGGAGATGAGATCAACTAGCCATACTTATTTATTTAATCTATTTACATAGTGTTTCCTCCTCTGTTTTTGAAGTCACAAAACTATCTGACCTACAGAATGCATAATTAGCATATCAGTAAACATCGCTAGTCATTAACCTCTTCACCCCCGGAGCTTTTTTCGGTTTTGCATTTTCGTTTTTTGCTCCCCTCCTTCCCAGAGCCATAACTTTTTTATTTTTCCATCAATATGGCCATGTGAGGGCTTATTTTTTACGTTACGAGTTGTACTTTTGAACAACACCATTGGTTTTACCATGACATGTACTAGAAAACGGGAAACATATTCCAAGTGTCGTGAAATTGCCAAAAAAGTGCAATCCCACACTTGTTTGTTTGGCTTTTTTGCTAGTTTCACTAAATGCTAAAACTGACCTGTCATTATGATTATCCAGGTCATTGCGAGTTCAGAGACACCAAACATGTCTAGTTTCTTTTTTATCTATGTGGTGAAAAAAAAAAATACAAATTTTGCTAAAAAATAAAAAAGAATTTGCCATTTTCCAATACCCTTAGTGTCTCCATTTTTTGTGATCTTGGGTTGGTTGAGAGCTTATTTTTTACGCGCCGGGCTGACGGTTTTAAGGATACCATTTTGATGCAGAATCATTCTTTTGATCACCCATTACTGCAAATTCGTGGCGACCAAAAAAACTTAATTCTGGTGTTTTAACTTTTTTTCTCGCTACGCCGTTTAGCGATCAGGTTCATCCTTTTTTTATTGATAGATTGGACAATTCTGAATGTGGCGATACCAAATATGTGTATGTTTGATTTTTTTTTACTGTTTTATTTTGAATGGGGCGAAGGGAGGTAATTTGAACTTGTATATACATATATTTTTTTTAAATATTTTTAAACACATTTTTTTTTTTACTATTGTCATGCTTCAATAGTCTACATAGGAGACTAGAAGCTGGCACAGTTCGATCGCCTCTGTTACATAGAGGAGATGCTCAGATCCCCTCTATGTAGCAGAATTAGTGCAATGCTATGAGTGCCGACCAAAGAGTGGTGCTCATAGCAATCCGGCATCAACAACCATAAAGATCTCAAGGAGACCTTTAGTTGTCATGCCCGCTGCAGCGGTGCACGTATTTCCAGCCTGATGGCCGGAAGCGCGCTTTAAATGCCGCTGTCAGAGTTTGACATTGCCATTTAACTAGTTAATAGGTGCGGGTGGAACGCGATTACACCCGCGCCTATTGCGGACACATGTCAGCTGTTCAAAACAGCTGACATGTCCTGGCTTTCATGTGGGCTCACCGCCGCAGCCCGCATCAAAACAGGGGTACTGCCATCGGACGTACTATTCCATCCGATGTCAGTAAGGGGTTAAGGATAAGAGCACCATATGTTAAATGAAATGTTAATATTACAGTCTTACACAAGCAAAAGTCTGTTTTCTTGACCAACACATAAATTCACGTCAACATACAGATAACAGTCTGTTTTTCTTGGTTTGCTAAAAATAGTTGTCTGATTAGTTAAGATAAAATGCTGTCTCCACGATTAGTTTTCCAGAGGCCATCTTCCTGAAGACGTGGGCTTTTGCCGCTGTCGGCCTCCTGAGAAAGGGGCCCTGCCTCCAGTGTTCTGCAGCCCCACGTTAATCTACATTTGGACTATAAGACGCACCCCCATTTTCCCTCCAAACTTATGGGGAAAAATTGCATCTTATAGTCCAAAAAATAAGGTCTATAAAACCTTAAGGCTATGTGCACACGTTCCGGATTATTTGCGGATTGTAAGCGTTTTTGCGCTATAAAAACGCTATAAATCCGCAAATAATCCGCATACTTTAAGCATCCTATCATTTAACATGAATTCCGCAATTTTAATGCACATGCTGCGCTATTTTCCGCGCAAAAAACGCTTTGCGGAAAAATAATGAGCATGTCCATTAATTTTGCGGAATTTGCGCGGATTTCCCACTGGCTAAGCAGTGAGAAAGTTTTGGGAAAATCCGCGCAAATTCTGCGGCAAATCCGCGGTAAAACCGCGGTAATTCTGCATGCAGATTTGGTGCGGAATTCTGGCAGAAATGTCCGGATTTTCTCCGGAAATTTCTGCTAGAATTCCTGAACGTGTGCACATAGCCTTATTTTTGGGATCATCTCTGAGCTAGAAGACTTGGTGGTGTCCTTAGCAGTCATAGAGGTCATACCAAATACTAGATGGAGTAGTTTTGATGTGGGGCGTATTCATTTGTGTGAAACTCCATCTTGTCAGCTTTTTTGGAAACTTTTCGGTGAGGTTTTTTATTAAGATCTTACATTTTGAAGGGTCTGTAGTCACTTTATGTTGAGCACTGAAAACTTGTATTTATACATACATAAATACTGTATACCACACACCTACTTGTTACATATGATATTGTATTGCCTGGACTGATCAGTATTTCCTTTATTTACTTTATAGTTATTATCAGCGACTCTGAGGAGAATGTTGGTATGTACTGCACGTTACCATTACATGTTTCTTAACCCTGTCTCGTGGTAATCAGTATTAACCTTCCTGACAGCCCCATTTTTAAAGTCTGACACGTCACTTTATGTGGTAACAACTTTGAAATGTTTCTGCTTCTGTCAGTGATTCTGAGATTGTGACTTTCTTTTTGTCAAACATTGTGCCTGTTACTACTGGTAAATTTAAATAATAAGTTTTTCTTTATTTATGAAATTATGACGCAGTTTCTGAAAATTTAGAAAAATGTGCAATTTTTAAACCTAAAGGGATATTCCCATCTCAAAGATCCTACCCCAATATGTAGTAGGTGTAATAATAATATTAGCAGATGCCTCCAATTAGAAATGTAGTATAGTTTTTTATTCACTTTGTCTCTTTCCTCATGTTTAGGCATTGCAGGATCTTAGGTATCCATGGTTACGCCCACTGATGAAGTGACAGCTAGTTGCTAGTGGTCGTATCCAAACCCTCCTGCAGGTTTTTTTTTTAACTCTCTGCCAGACTCTGTGGCCATAGGCGTCTTGTACGGTCTGGGTTGGAAGAAACGGTCCGGCCCCACTTCCTTCCTGCAGTTCGTGTCAAAAATAAAAGCCCATACCGGTTTTCTTGAACAATTCCTTGGTGCAATAACTTAACCAGGTTCCAGCTCACTTTTATTCTGCCTTGTGACCCACAGGCATCCTACTGTGACCACAAGGCACTCCAGCGGATCTACTGAGCGCATCCTGGGGGACACATAGCGACCCTCCCATATGACACCTTTCACTGCCTCACAAGTGCTATGAAACATTAGTCTCTGCTATATATGGGGCAATGCTGCGTTCAGGAGAAATTGGGGGCTGAAGTACGATTTTTTTCTGAATGGAATTTGACTAAAAGATTTTTTTTAATGTTTTCATTAATGTAAAGCCCCTCAAGTGTTAGCTAACTTCTTGTATAGTTTGAAGCCTCCATTCTTTAAACTGGGGTGACTTTTGAGAGGTTACAATAAAGAGGCCATTCAAAGTCACTTCAGAAGTGAGTAGGTCCCTAAAATGCTTTTTTTTTTTTACATTTCTTTAAAAATATGAAAAATTGCTGTTAAATTATTAAGGATGTTTGACAATTCATGTCATCATAAAGTAGACATGTGGTAAAGGTGGCAGTGCGCTCTTTACCACTCAGTCTTTTTATTTTGTGATTCAGCATGTCTCAAGGTATATACACTGCTCAAAAAAATAATGGGAGCACTTAAACAACAGAATATAACTCCCAGTATATCAAACGTCTGTGAACTCAAACTGTCCACTTAGGAAGTGTTAGGGCTAGCGGAATGCACCGAGAAAATAGAGATGTTTATTATAAATGGTGCGTTCGCAGCCCGGGGTCCACCGTGCAGGAGGAACCTGCTGCTAGCGAATGGCGGCACTTTTTGGCGGTATAGACTAGCTCTGTTACTCCACAGAGTAGCCGTGAAAGGGAAGCACTGCGCCCTGTTAGCCTCACAGGAGCACAAGCTTACTGCCAAGCTGATAGCAGTCAGTGGTTATGCAACATGCAATCTCCTCACCGTAGAAGCCGGTATTCTAGGGGCTTATTTCAGCCGGGTCCCTGAACACACTCATACAATCTCCTCACCGGAGGTGCCGGTATTCTAGGGGCTTATTTCAGCCGGGTCCCTGAACACACTCATGCATAACCACAGTGGCGCAAAGCACATATATGAATTGACACTAGCGCATGGCCGTGCGGCCATGCGAGCCTTATATAGCTGCAGCAAGTAAAAGACCTTCCTAGAAGGACCAATGAGAGACTGCCATACCTGAGCATGTGACCCTAAATCTCCACTGAGAGATATTGCCCTGGACATGCTCAGTGTGTGCAAAGCAGGACTTAGTCCTAGCACTTAAAGGGACACTGTCACCTGAATTTGGAGGGAATAATTTTCAGCCATAGAGGCGGGGTTTTCGGGTGTTGGATTCACCCTTTCCTTACCCGCTGGCTGCATGCTGGCTGCAATAATGGATTGAAGTTCATTCTCTGTCCTCCGTAGTACATGCCTGCACAAGGTGCAATCTTGCCTTGCAAAGGCGTGTACTATGGAGGACAGAGAATGAACTTCAATTCAATATTGCAGCCAGCGGGTAAGGAAAGGGTGAATCAAAAACCCCCAAACCCCGCCTCCATGGCTGAAGATTGTTCCCTCCAAATCCAGGTGACAGTGTCCCTTTAAAGGACCTTACTGAAAGGACCAATGGACTTAGCTGCAGTATCTGACCATGTGACCCTCGATCTCCACTGAGAGATCTTACTCAGGGCATGCTCAGAACGAGAAAAGCAGGACTGCTCGCCGCTGCCCAGCACTGACTTCAATGGCAGAAGCAGGAAAAGCCGTAGTAACTCTTTGTGCAGAGTGGGACTGAGCAAGATGCTGGGACAGACGTCTCCGCTGAGCAGGCTCCACTGGGGCAGGAGAAGAATGGGAGACTGCAGTGGAGATGGCCCGAGATTCCCCCTGTGCAGAGGCGGGAACTCGACCCCTAACAGGAAGCAACATTGTTTGACAATCAATTTCACCAGCTGTTGTGCAAATAGAATAGACAACAGATGGAAATTATTGGCAATTATCAAGGCGCACTCAATAAAAGAGTGGTTCTGCAGGTGGGTACCACAGACCACATCTTAGTACCATTGCTTTCTGGCTGATGTTTTGGTCACTTTTGAATGTTGGTTGTGCTTTCACACTCGTAGTAGCATGAGACGGACTCTACAACCCACACAAGTGGCTCAGGTAGTGCAGCTCATCCAGGATGGCACATCAATGCGAGCTGTGGCAAGAAGACTTGCTGTGTCTGTCAGCATAGTGTCCAGAGGCTGGAGGCTCTAACAGGAGACAGGCCAGTACACCAGGAGACATGGAGGGGGCCATAGGAAGGCAACAAACCAGCAGCAGGACAGCTACCTCAGCCTTTGTGCAAGGAGGAACAGGAGGAGCTTTGCAAAATGACCTCCAGCGGGTCAGAAATGTGCATGTGTCTGCACAAACGGTTAGAAACCAACTCCAAGAGGATTGTCTGAGTGCCCAACGTCCACAGATTGGGGTTGTGCTCACAGCCCAACACCGTGCAGGACGCTTGGCATTTGCCACAGAACACCAGGAGTGGCAAATAATTATTTATTATTATAGCGCCATTTATTCCATGGCGCTTTACATGTGAGGAGAGGTATACATAATAAAAACAAGTATAATCTTAAACAATACAAATCACGACTGGCACAGTAGGAGAAAGGACCCTGCCCGCGAGGGCTCACAATCTGCAAGGGATGGGTGTGGATAGAGTAGGTGAGGGTAGAGCTGGTTGTGCAATGTTTTGGTTACTGCAAGTTGTAGGTTTGCTGGAAGAGGTAGATCTCCAGGTTATTTTTGAAGGTTTTGATGGTAGGCGAGAGTCTGATATGTTGTGGTAGAGCGTTCCAGAGTAGGGGTGATGTGCTAAAAAAATCTTGAATGCGATTGTGGGAAGAGGAGATAAGAGGGGAGTAGAGAAGGAGATCTTGTGAGGATCAGAGGTTACGTGCAGGTAAGTATCGGGAGAAGAGGTCACAGATGTATGGAGGAGACAGGTTGTTTATGGCTTTGTATGTCATGGTTAGGGTTTTGTACTGGAGTCTCTTGGTAATGTGGAGACAGTGAAGGGATTGACAAAGGGGAGTGGCCGGGGAAAAAGTGGATTAGTCGGGCAGCAGAGTTTAGAATAGATTGGAAGGGTGCAAGAGTGTTCGAGGGGAGGCCACAGAGCAGGAGGTTGCAGTAGTCTAGGCGGGAGATGATGAGGGCATGGACTAGGGGTTTTGCAGATTCTTGGTTTAGGAATGTACAGATCTGTGAAATATTTTTGAGTTGAAGGCAGACGGAAGTGGAAAGGGCTTGGATATGTAGTCTGAAGGAGAGATAGATCAATGTCAAGGAGTACCCCAAGGCAGCGAGTTTGTGGGACTGGGGAGAGTGGGCAGACGTTTACTGTAATAGATAGGTTCATTAGGGGGGGGGGGGGGAGGGGTCGCGTGAGATGGTGGGAAAGGTGATGAATTCTGTTTTGTCCATGTTAAAGGGACTCTTGTCACCCCCTCAGCCGTTAAAAACTAAAAGAGCCACCTTGCAATGCTGCATTCTGACAAGGTGGCTCTTTAGTTATTGGTGCAGTCAAAGCAGAAATAAAGCATTTTTTAATTTCGCAAAAATACCTGTCTTTAGTCGTGGAGGCAGGTCTTAACCCCCCTGTTGCACACGTCACACTGCTGTCACTCAACTGTCTTCTCGGCGCAGGGCGCCGCCCCCTCCACGCTGTTTTCAAATCAAATTTGGCGCCAGCGCTGTTTTGTTCTGCCTGGGGCAGGCGCACTGAGCGCTGCCCGTTTGACCTCAGATGCAGTCCCGCAGACTGCGCCTGTGTGGCCACCCAGCTTGTGAATCCCAGCCGCGCACTGTGCATAATGCATAACACACTGCGGGGCTGTGATTCACAAGCTGGGTGGCCGCAGAGGCGCAGTCTGCGAGACTGCATCTGAGGTCAGACAGGCAGCGCTCACTGCGCCTGCCCCAGGTAGAACACAACAGCGCAGGCGCTGGATTTGATTTGAAAACAGCGTGGAGGGGTGGCGCCCGGCGCCGAAGAAGCCTTGAGTGATGGCAGCGTGGCGTGTGCAGCAGGGAGGTTAAGACCTGCCTGCGTCCACGACAAAAGACAGGTATTTTTGCAAAATTATAAAACACTTTATTTCTGCTTTGACTGCACCAATAACTAAAATAGTCACCTTGTCAGAATGCAGCATTACTGCTGCATAAGGTGGCTCTTTTAGTTTCTAAGGGCTGGAGGGGGTTTCAGATTCGCTTTAAGTTTTAGAAATCTAGTGGAGAAGAAGGATGGAATAGCGGACAGACATTGAGGGATTCTAGTTAGTAGGCTGGTGAAGCGGACGGACATTGAGGGATTGTAGTTAGTAGGCTGATGATATCTGGTCAAGTGTGTAATGCCAAGGGATGAGAGGGTCTGTAATAATAGGGAATGGTCCACTGTGTCAAAGACAAGGACAGGTCCAGGAGGAGGAGGCTAGAGTAGTGTTGCTTGCTGTTGGTGGTTAATAGGTCATTGGTGACCTTAGGGGAGTGGTGTAACCGGAAGACAGATTGTAAGCTGTCGAAGAGGGAGCAGGAAGAGAGATGGGAGGACAGTTCAAGATGGTCGTGTTGTTCCAGTAGTTTTGAGGCATAGGGGAGAAGTGATATAGGGCGATAGCTAGACACAGAGGATGCGTCAAGAGAGGAGTTTTTGAGGATAGGTGTAATTGAGGGATGTTTAAAGCTTGAGGGGAAAACACCAGTTTTTAATCATACGTTGAAGGGTCCTCTCCCCTCTGTACCAGTCTGTCACTGTAAACCTGCTTACTGTAATCGATATCTATAACCCTGTATGTAACCCCTTTATCATGTACAGCACGATGGAATTAATGGTGCTATATAAAATAATAATAATAATAATAATAATAAAGAGATGTGTTGGGATGAAGACTGTGGCGAGGTTTGGGATGAAGTGGGAAGGAATCGGGACAATGCACAGGTGGTGAGATGCGGTCTTGAGAGTAGAGTGGCGAGTCGATCTTCTGTAATGGTGGAGAAGTTTGTTTTGGACGTGGAGGGCTGGGCAGTTGGGAGGAAGGGCTCTGGGGGGTTGTCGACCAAAACTCTCTGATGTTATCAATCTTTTGCTTGAAAAATTCACCACCGGTGCCCTGTGCTCTTCATAGATGAAAGCAGGTTCACACTGAGCACAGGTGACAGACGTGACAGAGTCTGGAGACGCCGTGGAGAGTGATCTGCTTGCAACATCCTTCAGCATGACTGGTTTGGCAGTGGGTCAGTAATAGTGTGGGGTGGCATTTCTTTGGAGGGCCGCACAGCCCTCCACGTGCTCGCAGAGGTAGCCTGACTGCCATTAGGTACCGAGATGAGATTCTCAGACCCCTTGTGAGACCATATGCTGGTGCGGTTGGCCCTGGGTTCCTCCTAATGCAGGACAATGCCAGACCTCATGTGGCTGGAGTGTGTCAGCAGTTCCTGCAAGATGAAGGCATTTAAGCTATGGACTGGCCGGCCCGTTCCCCAGACCTGAATCTGATTGAACACATCTGGGACATCATGTCTTGCACCATCCACCAACGTCACGTTGCACCACAGACTGTCCAGGAGTTGGCCAATGCTTTAGTCCAGGTCTTGGAGAAGATCCCTCAGGAGACCATCCGCCACCTCATCAGGAGCATGTGGGCTTCTGCCGCCTCTGGCCTCCTGGGAAGAGGGGGCCCTGTATCCTGTGATTCTGCTCCATCACCGATGCCACCCCCTCCCCTCACCCCCCGCAATCTACATTTGGACTATAAGACACACCCTTCATTTTTCTCCCAATTTTATGTGGACAAATTGCATCTTATAGTTCAAAAATTACTATATATGAATGTCGCTTATTTTTAATATCATCCCTAAGCTAGAAGACTTGGTGATGTCCTTAGCAATCATAGAGGTCATACCAAATACTAGATGGAGTAGTTTTGATGTGTGGCGTATTCATTTGTGTGAAACGCAGTCTTGTCCACATTTTGGAAACTGTTCTTGTGTTCAGTGAGGTATTAATTAAGTTCTTACTTTTTGGAGGTTCTGTAGTCACTTTATGGTGAGCACTGATAAAATTGTATTTATCCATTCATAAATATATCACATACCTACGTGTTACATATGTTATTTTATCGCCTGGACTGATCAGTATTTCCATTAATTACTATATAGGTATCGATGACAATGAGGATATTGTCGGTATGTACTGCCCATTACCATTCCATGTTTCATAACCCTGTCTCGTGGTAATCAGTATTAACCTTCCTGACAACCCCATTTTTAAAGTCTGACACGTCACTTTAAGTGGTAATAACTTTGAAATGTTTCTGCTTCTGTCAGTGATTCTGAGATTGTGATTTTCTTTTTGTAAAACATTGTTCCTGTTACTACTGGTAAATTTAGATTAATAAGGTTTGCTTTATTCATGAAATTTTGACACAGTTTCTGAAAATGTTGAAAATGTGCAAATTTTAAATTTAAAGGCATTTTCCCATCTAAGGCCAGCATCACACTAGCGAGTTTTACGGACGTATGAGAGGTGCAGAAAATATGGATTGCATACAGTACAATGATTCTCTATGGCCCAGCTCCTATCGGCCGTATTTTACTGATCCGTATTATACGGTCTTCTACGGCCGTAGAAAATCGCAGCATGCTGCGTTTGTCATTGTATTGCGCAAAAAATACGCCAGTCAAAGTCTATGGGGGCGAGAAAAATACGGATTACACATGGACCAACAGTGTGACTTGCGGGAAATACGCAGCGGTTTTCTAACGAAAAGCCGGCAATTAAGTGCGGTGTACAGTAAAATCACACTGACCGGTTAGAATAGAATAGCTAAAATAAATGTCTACACATAGTATAGGGGTGTGTATGTATATATGTCAGTGAGACACATATATGTATATATATTTATATTTCAGATAGCGCTAGATAGCAGAAAAGCCGGTAATTCAATTGCCGGCTTTTGCTTTCTCCTTCTGAAACCCGACATGATATGAGACATGGTTTACATACAGTAAACCATCTCATGGCCCTTCTTTTATTACATATTCCTCTTTAGTAATGGAAGAAGTGTCTGTATGTTAAATTTGGGGGCTCTAGCTATTAAATAAAGGGTAAATCGCGGAAGAAATTGGAGTGGGCTCCCGCGCAATATTCTCCGCCAGAGTGGGAAAGCCAGTGACTGAGGGCAGATATTAATAGCCTGGAGAGGGTCCATGGTTATTGCCCCCCCCCCCCCCCCCCTGGCTAAAAACATCTGCCCCCAGCCACCCTAGAAAAGGCACATCTGGAAGATGGGCCTATTCTGGCACTTGGCCACTCTCTTCCCATTCCCGTGTAGCGGTGGGATATGGGGTAATGAAGAGTTAATGTCACCTTGCTATTGTAAGGTGACATTAAGCCAAATTAATAATGGAGAGGTGTCAATTATGGCACCTATCCATTATTAATCCAGTTGCCATCTTCCTGAAGATGTGGGCTTCTGCCACCGCTGACCTCCTGGGAAGAAGGGGCCCTGCCTCCTGTTATTCTGCTCCATCACCGATGCCACCCCTCCCCTCACCCTCCGCAATCTACATTTGGACTATAAGACACACCCTTCATTTTTCTCTCAATCTTATGTGGACAAATTGCATCTTATAGTCCAAAAATTACAATATATGAATGTCGCTTATTTTTAATATCATCCCTAAGCTAGAAGACTTGGTGGTGTCCTTAGCAATCATAGAGGTCATACCAAATACTAGATGGAGTAGTTTTGATGTGGGGCGTATTCATTTTTGTGAAACGCAGTCTTGTCCACATTTTGGAAACTGTTCTTGTGTTCAGTGAGGTATTAATTAAGATCTTACTTTTTGGAGGTTCTGTAGTCACTTTATGGTGAGCACTGAAAAAATTGTATTTATCCATTCATAAATATGTCACACCCCTACGTGTTACATATGTTATTTTATCGCCTGGACTGATCAGTATTTCCTTTAATTACTATATAGGTATCGATGACAATGAGGAGATTGTCGGTATGTACTGCCCATTACCATTCCATGTTTCATAACCCTGTCTCGTGGTAATCAGTATTATCCTTCCTGACAGCCCCATTTTTAAAGTCTGACACGTCACTTTAAGTGGTAACAACTTTGAAATGTTTCTGCTTCTGTCAGTGATTCTGAGATTGTGATTTTCTTTTTGTAAAACATTGTACCTGTTACTACTGGTAAATTTAGATAAATATTATTCATGAAATTATGACACAGTTTCCGAAAATGTTGAAAATGTGCAAATTTTAAATTTAAAGGCATTTTCCTATCTCAAAGATGCTATCCCAATATGTAGTAGGGGTAGTAATAATAATAATATTAGCAAATACCTCCAATTAGAAATGTAGAATAGTTTTTTTGATTACCGTATATACTCGAGTATAAGCTGACCCGAGTATAAGCCGACCCCCCTAATTTTGCCACAAAAAACTGGGAAAACTTATTGGCTCGAGTATAAGCCTAGGGTAGGAAATGCAGCAGCTACCGGTGAATTTCAAAAATAAAAATAGATGCTCCATACCGTTCATTATTGCCCCATAGATGCTCCATATAAAGCTGTGCCACATATAATGCTGCATACCGTTCATTATTGCCCCATAGACGCTCTGTATAAATCTGTGCCACATATAATGTTCCATACTGTTCATTATTGCCCCATAGATGCTCCATATAAAGCTGTGCCACATATAATGCTCCATATTGTTCATTATTGCCCCATAGATGCTCCATATAAAGCTGTACCACATATAATGCTCCATACTGTTCATTATTGCCCCATAGATGCTCCATATAAAGCTGTGCCACATATAATGCTCCATATTGTTCATTATTTCCCCATAGATGTGCCATAGAAAGCTCTGCCATATAGTGCTCTGCACCGTTCATTATGGTCCCATAGATGTGCCATAGAAAGCTCTGCCACTATATGCGTCATCGCGCCCTCTGACCTGCACAGTTAGCGGAGAGACGCCGGGAATATGGAGCGGCGCCCGGCGTGTGGACAGCTGGTCTTTGGGTGCCTCAGCTTCTTCCTCTATCAGCGGTCACCGTTACTGCTCATTAGAGAAATGAATATGCGGCTCCACCCCTATGGGAGTAGAGTCCAGACCGTGGGACAGCAGGAACAGCGCCAGGAGCGCCGGGACTAGGTAAGTATGCCTCAGCCCTCACCCGCCGACCCCACCGCCGACCGTGACTCGAGTATATGCTGAGAGGGGCACTTTCAGCCCAAAAGAGTATATACGGTAGCTATGTCTCGTTCCTCATATGCAGGCATTGCAGGATCTTAGGTATCCATAGTTACGTCCATTGATGAATTGACAGCTAGTTGCTGGTGGTGGTAATGATGGATACCTAAGATCCTGCAATGCCTGCATATGAGGAAGGAGACATAGCTAATAAAAAAAAAACTATTCTACATTTCTAACTGCAGGTGTTTGCTAATATTATTATTACCTCTACTACATATTGGGATAAAATCTTGTAGATTGGAATATTCCTTTAATTGTTTACCCTTAATGACATATACTGGTTATAGCTATAAAACATTAGTGTATGCTATATAGGATAAATTGCATAATAAATTGTGGAGGCAAAAATTTGGGGCTGAGGTAACAATTTTTGAATGGTATTTGACTAAATGGAATTTTTTATTTATTTATTCCATTTTTCATGAAGTAATGTAAATCTCCTCAAGGATTAGCAAACGTCTTGTATACTTTGAAGGCTGCATTCTTTAGTTTGTGGTGACTTTTGAGAGACTACCATAAAGATTCCCTTCAAAGTCACTTCAAAAGTGAATAGGTAGCTAAAATGCAATTTTTAAAAAAAATGTTTTCAATAGGAAAATAGGAAAAACAAGTTTTTTATAAGCTGGGCGTCCGTCGTTTAGTCCGATTTTAAGGTATCTTACCTGGGAAAGGGCGGCTGCTGAGCCGGTTCACAGTTGGCATGGTACCTTCCTCAGATAGCCGACGCCTGCAGAAGTGAAGCAGTGCTGCAGGCCCTGGGTAGGAAAAATGGTGCAATGCTCGGTTCCCATTGTCGATGGTGAAGCAGAGTAGAGTGCACTCAGGGGGTCTGCGGGCACCCAGGTCCGCTAGCTGTAACCGCATGGACCAGGGATCATTCCACCGAACGCTCGCTTTCCTTTTAACGTGGGCATAACGCTACTCAGACATCCCATCGTGAGGGTAAAACAGTGTGGCAATGTTTTATTGAACCTCAAAACAGGAAGATAACACACAGAACAGTCCCAGCAAAATACCCCCAGATGGTGCACATTAGAGTCTCATCCTTCTGCTGATTTGATCGGGATAATGGCAGCTGTTACTTCAGAGCTCCCAGCGTTGACTACTGCACCTGTGGCACACACATAGAAAGGAGGTAATGACAAGTGTAGGAAGATGACAGTCCATTCAGGTACAAGGCCAGTTGACCGAGTGTCACAACCTGGCTTCTCCGAACATCTCCATGGAGCCAGGTGACCGGCGGGTCCCAATCCTGGCTTTCTCTAAACGTATCCATGGTTCAATGATGGTTAATGGAGCAGATCTGTATTTTTCCAACTGGTGCCAAGGTCCCTTAGGTTGTTTCCTGTAAAATGATAGATCCGTTTCCCTCTTGATAATGTATTTGCTGCTGTCTGGTCCTTTGGATGTTTTGATATCTTGGCTGAAACTCTGTCTCTCAGTTTCTCTGTCTATAGAGGCAGGTAAGGCTACTTTCACTCTGGTGTTATTTGCAATACGTTGCAATGCGTCGTTTATGGGTAAAAACGCATCCTGCAAAGTTGTTGCAGGATGCGTTTTTGCCCCATAGATTAACATTAGCGACGCATTGACACACTTCGCAACCGTTGTGCGACGGTTGCGCCGTGTTGTGGCGGACCGCCGGGAGCAAAAAACGTTACATGTAACATTTTTTGCTGCCGACTGACCGCTTTTTCCGACCGCACATGCGTGGCCGGAACTCCGCCTCCACCTCCCCGCACCTCACAATGGGGCAGCGGATGCACCGGAAAAATGCATCCGCTGCCTCCATTGTGCGGCGCATTCACCGCTAGCATCGGAATATCGGCCTGACGCACTGCGACGGGCCGAATCCGACGCTAGTGTGAAAGTAGCCTAACCTCTTTTTATGCTTGGTGTCCTTCATTCAGTATTGACATAAAGGGTAAGAATGGAGATGAGCCATACTTATTTATTTAATCTATTTGCATAGTGTTTCCTCCTCTGTTTTTGAAGTCACAAAACTATCTGACCTACAGAATGCATAATTAGCATATCAGTAAACATTGCTAGTCATTAACCTCTTCACCCCCGGAGCTTTTTTCGGTTTTGCATTTTCGTTTTTTGCTCCCCTCCTTCCCAGAGCCATAACTTTTTTATTTTTCCATCAATATGGCCATGTGAGGGCTTATTTTTTACGTTACGAGTTGTACTTTTGATCAACACCATTGGTTTTACCATGACATGTACTAGAAAACGGGAAACATATTCCAAGTGTTGTGAAATTGCCAAAAAAGTGCAATCCCACACTTGTTTGTTTGGCTTTTTTGCTAGTTTCACTAAATGCTAAAACTGACCTGTCATTATGATTATCCAGGTCATTGCGAGTTCAGAGACACCAAACATGTCTAGTTTCTTTTTTATCTATGTCGTGAAAAAAAATTACAAATTTTGCTAAAAAATAAGAAAGAATTTGCCATTTTCCAATACCCTTAGCGTCTCCATTTTTTGTGATCTTGGGTTGGTTGAGAGCTTATTTTTTACGCGCCGGGCTGACGGTTTTAAGGATACCATTTTGATGCAGAATCATTCTTTTGATCACCCATTACTGCAAATTCGTGGCGACCAAAAAAACTTAATTCTGGTGTTTTAACTTTTTTTCTCGCTACGCCGTTTAGCGATCAGGTTCATCCTTTTTTTATTGATAGATTGGACGATTCTGAATGTGGCGATACCAAATATGTGTATGCTTGATTTTTTTTTACTGTTTTATTTTGAATGGGGCGAAGGGGGGTAATTTAAACTTGTATATACATATATTTTTTTAAAATATTTTTAAACACATTTTTTTTTTACTATTGTCATGCTTCAATAGTCTACATAGGAGACTAGAAGCTGGCACAGTTCGATCGCCTCTGTTACATAGAGGAGATGCTCAGATCCCCTCTATGTAGCAGAATTAGTGCAATGCTATGAGTGCCGACCAAAGAGTGGTGCTCATAGCAATCCGGCATCAACAACCATAGAGATCTCAAGGAGACCTTTAGTTGTCATGCCCGATGCAGCGGTGCACGTATTTCCAGCCTGATGGCCGGAAGCGCGCTTTAAATGCCGCTGTCAGAGTTTGACATTGCCATTTAACTAGTTAATAGGTGCGGGTGGAACGCGATTACACCCGCGCCTATTGCGGACACATGTCAGCTGTTCAAAACAGCTGACATGTCCTGGCTTTCATGTGGGCTCACCGCCGCAGCCCGCATCAAAACAGGGGTACTGCCATCGGACGTACTATTCCATCCGATGTCAGTAAGGGGTTAAGGATAAGAGCTGTTGTGAATTCTGTGGCTGAATTCACTCCTGTGGTCACAAGTGGTACTGCAGCTTCTGAGCTTCCTTCCTCAGGTGTTCTGGTGAGCTCGTTAACTGCTTCGTTACTTAACTCCGCCTGATGCTGCTATCCCTGCTCCTTGTCAATGTTCCAGTGTTGGATCTGAGCTTCTCCTGATTGTTCCTGTGACCTGCTGCTCTGTATAGCTAAGTGCTTTTTTGCTATTTTGTTGCTTTTTTTCTGTCCAGCTTGTCTTTTGTTTTGCTGGTAGCTCTGAGAAGCAAAGGGTGTACCGCCGTGCCGTTAGTTCGGCACGGTGGGTCTTTTTTGCCCCCTTTGCGTGGTTTTTGCTTTAGGGTTTTTTGTAGACTGCAAAGTTCGCTGTTATGGCTGGCAATCAGGCAACACAGCGTGCAGTAATCAGCGCACATACAGAGATCTGACAATAACCAAAAACAATAGGACGAGCTCTGAGACGTGGAATCTCTGTAGACTGCAGTACCTGATCTATCCTCACACAACTATAAGCAGCAGTGGATTGCGCCTATCACTACCTATGCAACTCGGCACTGCCTGAGGAGCTGACTAGCCTGAAGATAGAAATACAAGCCTGACTTACCTCAGAGAAATACCCCAAAGGAATAGGCAGCCCCCCACATATAATGACTGTTAGCAAGATGAAAAGACAAACGTAGGAATGAAATAGATTCAGCAAAGTGAGGCCCGATATTCTAGACAGAGCGAGGATAGCAAAGAGAACTATGCAGTCTACAAAAAACCCTAAAACGAAAACCACGCAAAGGGGCAAAAAGACCCACCGTGCCGAACTAACAGCACGGCGGTGCACCCCTTTGCTTCTCAGAGCTTCCAGCAAAAGTTAATAGCAAGCTGGACAGAAAAAACAGAAAACAAACTAGAAGCACTTATCTAGCAGAGCAGCAGGCCAAAGGAAAGATGCAGTAGCTCAGATCCAACACTGGAACATTGACAAGGAGCAAGGAAGACAGACTCAGGTGGAGCTAAATAGCAAGGCAGCCAACGAGCTCACCAAAACACCTGAGGGAGGAAGCCCAGAGACTGCAATACCACTTGTGACCACAGAAGTGAATTCAGCCACAGAATTCACAACAGTACCCCCCCCTTGAGGAGGGGTCACCGAACCCTCACCAAAACCCCCAGGCCGACCAGGATGAGCCACATGAAAGGCACGAACAAGATCTGGGGCATGAACATCAGAGGCAAAAACCCAGGAATTATCTTCCTGAGCATAACCCTTCCATTTGACCAGATACTGGAGTTTCCGTCTAGAGACACGAGAATCCAAAATCTTCTCCACAATATACTCCAATTCCCCCTCCACCAAAACAGGGGCAGGAGGCTCCACAGATGGAACCATAGGTGCCACGTATCTCCTCAACAACGACCTATGGAATACATTATGTATGGAAAAGGAGTCCGGGAGGGTCAGACGAAAGGAAACAGGATTGAGAATCTCAGAAATCCTATACGGACCAATAAAACGAGGTTTAAATTTAGGAGAGGAAACCTTCATAGGAATATGATGAGAAGATAACCAAACCAGATCCCCAACACGAAGTCGGGGTCCCACACGGCGTCTGCGATTAGCGAAAAGCTGAGCCTTCTCCTTCTGCTGCAACCTGTCCACCACAGAATCCACACCAGGACAGTCCGAAGACTCAACCTGTCCTGAAGAGAAACGAGGATGGAACCCAGAATTGCAGAAAAATGGAGAGACCAAGGTAGCCGAGCTGGCCCGATTATTAAGGGCGAACTCAGCCAACGGCAAAAATGACACCCAATCATCCTGGTCAGCGGAAACAAAACATCTCAGATATGTTTCCAAGGTCTGATTGGTTCGTTCGGTCTGGCCATTAGTCTGAGGATGGAAGGCCGAGGAGAAAGATAGGTCAATGCCCATCCTACCACAAAAGGCTCGCCAGAACCTCGAGACAAACTGGGAACCTCTGTCAGAAACAATATTCTCAGGAATGCCATGTAAACGAACCACATGCTGGAAGAACAAAGGCACCAAATCAGAGGAGGAAGGCAATTTAACCAAGGGCACCAGATGGACCATTTTAGAAAAGCGATCACAGACCACCCAAATGACCGACATTTTTTGAGAAACGGGAAGGTCAGAAATGAAATCCATCGAAATATGTGTCCAAGGCCTCTTCGGGACCGGCAAGGGCAAAAGCAACCCACTGGCACGTGAACAGCAGGGCTTACCCCTAGCACAAATTCCACAGGACTGCACAAAAGCACGCACATCCCGCGACAGAGATGGCCACCAGAAGGATCTAGCAACCAACTCCCTGGTACCAAAGATTCCTGGATGACCAGCCAACACCGAACAATGAAGTTCAGAGATAACTTTACTAGTCCACCTATCAGGGACGAACAGTTTCTCGGCCGGACAACGATCAGGTTTATTAGCCTGAAATTTCTGCAACACTCTCCGCAAATCAGGGGAGATGGCAGACACAATGACTCCTTCCTTGAGGATACTCGCCGGCTCAGATAACCCCGGAGAGTCGGGCACAAAACTCCTAGACAGAGCATCCGCCTTCACATTTTTAGAGCCCGGAAGGTATGAAATCACAAAATCAAAACGAGCAAAAAATAACGACCAACGGGCCTGTCTAGGATTCAAGCGCTTGGCAGACTCAAGATAAGTAAGGTTCTTATGATCAGTCAAAACCACCACGCGATGCTTAGCACCCTCAAGCCAATGACGCCACTCCTCGAATGCCCACTTCATGGCTAGCAACTCTCGGTTGCCCACATCATAATTACGCTCAGCAGCAGAAAATTTCCTGGAAAAGAAAGCACATGGTTTGAACACTGAGCAACCAGAACCTCTCTGTGACAAAACCGCCCCTGCACCAATCTCAGAAGCATCAACCTCGACCTGGAACGGAAGAGAAACATCAGGTTGACACAACACAGGGGCACAGCAAAAACGACGCTTCAACTCCTGAAAAGCTTCCACGGCAGCAGAAGACCAATTAACCAAATCAGCACCCTTCTTGGTCAAATCGGTCAATGGTCTGGCAATGCTAGAAAAATTACAGATGAAGCGACGATAAAAATTAGCAAAGCCCAGGAATTTCTGCAGACTCTTTAGAGATGTCGGCTGAGTCCAATCCTGGATGGCCTGAACCTTAACCGGATCCATCTCGATAGTAGAAGGGGAAAAGATGAACCCCAAAAATGAAACTTTCTGCACACCGAAGAGACACTTTGATCCCTTCACGAACAAGGAATTAGCACGCAGTACCTGAAAAACCATTCTGACTTGCTTCACATGAGACTCCCAATCATCCGAGAAGATCAAAATGTTATCCAAGTAAACAATCAAGAATTTATCCAGATACTCACGGAAAATGTCATGCATAAAAGACTGAAAAACAGATGGAGCATTGGCAAGTCCGAACGGCATCACCAGATACTCAAAATGACCCTCGGGCGTATTAAATGCCGTTTTCCATTCATCTCCCTGCCTGATTCTCACCAGATTATACGCACCACGAAGATCAATCTTAGTAAACCAACTAGCCCCCTTAATCCGAGCAAACAAGTCAGAAATCAATGGCAAGGGATACTGAAACTTAACAGTGATCTTATTAAGAAGGCGGTAATCAATACACGGTCTTAGCGAACCATCCTTCTTGGCTACAAAAAAGAACCCTGCTCCCAATGGTGACGACGATGGGCGAATATGTCCCTTCTCCAGGGACTCCTTCACATAACTGCGCATAGCGGTGTGTTCAGGTACGGACAAATTAAATAAACGACCCTTAGGGAATTTACTACCAGGAATCAAATCGATAGCACAATCACAATTCCTATGCGGAGGTAGGGCATCAGACTTGGACTCTTCAAATACATCCTGAAAGTCCGACAAGAACTCTGGGATGTCAGAAGGAATGGATGACGAAATAGACAAAAATGGAACATCACCATGTACTCCCTGACAACCCCAGCTGGTTACCGACATAGAGTTCCAATCCAATACTGGATTATGGGTTTGTAGCCATGGCAACCCCAACACGACCACATCATGCAAATTATGCAGTACCAGAAAGCGAATAACTTCCTGATGTGCAGGAGCAATGCACATGGTCAGCTGGGCCCAGTACTGAGGCTTATTCTTGGCCAAAGGTGTAGCATCAATTCCTCTCAACGGAATAGAACACCGCAAAGGCTCCAAGAAAAATCCACAACGTTTAGCATAATCCAAATCCATCAGATTCAGGGCAGCGCCTGAATCCACAAACGCCATGACAGAATACGATGACAAAGAGCACATTAAGGTAATGGACAAAAGGAATTTGGACTGTACAGTACCAATAACGGCAGAGCTATCGAACCGCCTAGTGCGTTTAGGACAATTAGAAATAGCATGAGTAGAATCACCACAATAGAAACACAGTCTGTTCAGACGTCTGTGTTCTTGCCGTTCTACTTTAGTCATAGTCCTGTCGCACTGCATAGGCTCAGGTTTACTCTCAGACAATACCGCCAGATGGTGCACAGATTTACGCTCGCGCAAGCGACGACCGATCTGAATGGCCAAGGACATAGACTCATTCAAACCAGCAGGCATAGGAAATCCCACCATTACATCCTTAAGAGCTTCAGAGAGACCCTTTCTGAACAAAGCCGCTAGTGCAGATTCATTCCACAGAGTGAGTACTGACCACTTCCTAAATTTCTGACAATATACTTCTACATCATCCTGACCCTGGCATAAAGCCAGCAGATTTTTCTCAGCCTGATCCACTGAATTAGGCTCATCGTAAAGCAATCCCAGCGCCTGGAAAAATGCATCAACATTACTCAATGCAGAATCTCCTGGTGCAAGAGAAAACGCCCAGTCCTGTGGGTCGCCGCGCAAAAAAGAAATAATAATCAAAACCTGTTGAATAGGATTACCAGAAGAATGAGGTTTCAAGGCCAAAAATAGCTTACAATTATTTCTGAAGCTCAGGAACTTAGTTCTGTCACCAAAAAACAAATCAGGAATCGGAATTCTTGGTTCTAGCATCGATTTCTGATCAATAGTATCTTGAATCTTTTGTACATTTACAACGAGATTATCCATTGAGGAGCACAGAGCCTGAATATCCATGTCCACAGCTGTGTCCTGAAGCACTCTAATGTCTAGGGGAAAAAAAAGACTGAAGACAGAGCTAAGAAAAAAAAATGCTGTCAGGATTTCTTTTTTCCCTCTATTGGGAATCATTGGTCTGGCTCCTTGTACTGTTATGGCTGGCAATCAGGCAACACAGCGTGCAGTAATCAGCGCACATACAGAGATCTGACAATAACCAAAAACAATAGGACGAGCTCTGAGACGTGGAATCTCTGTAGACTGCAGTACCTGATCTATCCTCACACAACTATAAGCAGCAGTGGATTGCGCCTATCACTACCTATGCAACTCGGCACTGCCTGAGGAGCTGACTAGCCTGAAGATAGAAATACAAGCCTGACTTACCTCAGAGAAATACCCCAAAGGAATAGGCAGCCCCCCACATATAATGACTGTTAGCAAGATGAAAAGACAAACGTAGGAATGAAATAGATTCAGCAAAGTGAGGCCCGATATTCTAGACAGAGCGAGGATAGCAAAGAGAACTATGCAGTCTACAAAAAACCCTAAAACGAAAACCACGCAAAGGGGCAAAAAGACCCACCGTGCCGAACTAACAGCACGGTGGTGCACCCCTTTGCTTCTCAGAGCTTCCAGCAAAAGTTAATAGCAAGCTGGACAGAAAAAACAGAAAACAAACTAGAAGCACTTATCTAGCAGAGCAGCAGGCCAAAGGAAAGATGCAGTAGCTCAGATCCAACACTGGAACATTGACAAGGAGCAAGGAAGACAGACTCAGGTGGAGCTAAATAGCAAGGCAGCCAACGAGCTCACCAAAACACCTGAGGGAGGAAGCCCAGAGACTGCAATACCACTTGTGACCACAGAAGTGAATTCAGCCACAGAATTCACAACAGTTCGCTTTACTATCCTCGCTCTGTCTAAGATTATCGGGCCCCACTTTGCTGAATCTATTTCATCCCTACGTTTTGTCTTTTCATCTTACTCACAGTCATTATATGTGGGGGGCTGCCTTTTCCTTTGGGGTATTTCTCTGGGGGCAAGTCAGGCCTATTTTTCTATCTTCAGGCTAGCTAGTTTCTTAGGCTGTGCCGAGTTGCATAGGTAGTTGCTAGGCGCAATCCACAGCCGCTTTTAGTTGTGTTTAGGATAGGATCAGGTGTGCAGTCTACAGAGTTTCCACGTCTCAGAGCTCGTTCTTTTGTTTTTGGGTATTTGTCAGATCACTGTGTGCGCTCTGATCGCTAGGCACACTGTGTCTCTGGATTGCCTTCATTACACCTTTCATTAGCAGACATAACAGTACAAGGAGCCAAACTAATGATTCTCAATAGAGGGAAAGAAAAAGTTCTGACATCATTTTTTTTTTCTGCTCTGTGTTCATTTTTTTTTTTTCCCCTAGACATTTGGGTGATTCTGGACACAGGTGTGGACATGGATATTCAGGGTCTGTGCTCTTCAATGTATAATCTCGTTATAAATGTACAAAAGATTCAAGATGCTATTGATCGGAAATCTATGTAGAACCAAGAATTCCTATTCCTGATTTGTTTTTTGGAGATAGAAACTTAGTTCTAAGTTTCAAAAATAATTGTAAGCTATTTCTGGCCTTGAAACCTCATTCTTCTGGTAATCCTATTCAACAGGTTTTGATTATTATTTCTTTTTTGCGCGGCGACTCTCAAGACTGGGCATTTTCTCTTGCGCCAGGAGACCCTGTATTGAGTAGTGTCGATGCGTTTTTCCTGGCGCTCGGACTACTGTACGATGAGCCTAATTCAGTGGATCAGGCTGAGAAAAATTTGCTGGCTTTGTGCCAGGGTCAGGATGATATAGAAGTATATTGTCAGAAATTTAGGAAATGGTCAGTACTCACGCAGTGGAATGAATCTGCGCTGGCAGCTTTGTTCAGAAAGGGTCTCTCTGAGGCTCTTAAGGATGTCATGGTGGGATTTCCTATGCCTGCTGGTTTGAATGAGTCTTTGTCTTTGGCCATTCAAATCGGTCGACGCTTGCGCGAGCGTAAATCTGTGCACCATTTGGCGGTATTGCCTGAGGTTAAACCTGAGCCTATGCAGTGCGATAGGACTATGACCAGAGTTGAACGGCAGGAATACAGACGTCTGAATGGGCTGTGTTTCTACTGTGGTGATTCCACTCATGCTATTTCTGATTGTCCTAAGCGCACTAAGCGGTCCGCTAGGTCTGCTGTCATTGGTACTGTACAGTCCAAATTCCTTCTGTCCATTACCCTGATATGCTCTTTGTCGTCGTTTTCTGTCATGGCGTTTGTGGATTCAGGCGCTGCCCTGAATCTGATGGATTTGGATTATGCTAAACGTTGTGGGTTTTTCTTGGAGCCTTTGCGGTGTCCTATTCCATTGAGAGGAATTGATGCTACACCTTTGGCCAAGAATAAACCTCAGTACTGGGCCCAGCTGACCATGTGCATGGCTCCTGCACATCAGGAAGTTATTCGCTTTCTGGTGCTACATAATCTGCATGATGTGGTCGTGTTGGGGTTGCCATGGCTACAAACCCATAATCCAGTATTGGATTGGAATTCCATGTCGGTATCCAGCTGGGGTTGTCAGGGGGTACATGGTGATGTTCCATTTTTGTCGATTTCGTCATCCACCCCTTCTGAGGTCCCAGAGTTCTTGTCTGATTATCAGGATGTATTTGAAGAGCCCAAGTCCGATGCCCTACCTCCGCATAGGGATTGTGATTGTGCTATCAATTTGATTCCTGGTAGTAAATTCCCTAAAGGTCGATTATTTAATTTATCCGTGCCCGAACACGCCGCTATGCGCAGTTATGTGAAAGAATCCCTGGAGAAGGGACATATTCGCCCATCATCATCACCACTGGGAGCAGGGTTCTTCTTTATAGCCAAGAAGGATGGTTCGCTGAGACCGTGTATTGATTACCGCCTTCTTAATAAGATCACTGTTAAATTTCAGTATCCCTTGCCATTGTTATCTGACTTGTTTGCTCGGATTAAGGGGGCTAGTTGGTTCACTAAGATAGATCTTCGTGGTGCGTATAATCTGGTGAGAATCAGGCAAGGAGATGAATGGAAAACTGCATTCAATACGCCCGAGGGTCATTTTGAGTATCTAGTGATGCCGTTCGGACTTGCCAATGCTCCATCTGTGTTTCAGTCTTTTATGCATGACATCTTTCGTGAGTATCTGGATAAATTCCTGATTGTTTACTTGGATGACATTTTGATCTTCTCAGATGATTGGGAGTCTCATGTGAAGCAGGTCAGAATGGTTTTTCAGGTCCTGCGTGCTAATTCTTTGTTTGTGAAGGGATCAAAGTGTCTCTTCGGTGTGCAGAAAGTTTCATTTTTGGGGTTCATCTTTACCCCTTCTACTATCGTGATGGATCCAGTTAAGGTCCAAGCCATCCAGGATTGGATTCAGCCGACATCTCTGAAAAGTCTGCAAAAGTTCCTGGGCTTTGCTAATTTTTATCGTCGCTTCATCTGTAATTTTTCTAGCATTGCCAAACCATTGACCGATTTGACCAAGAAGGGTGCTGATTTGGTTAATTGGTCTTCTGCTGCTGTAGAAGCTTTTCAGGAGTTGAAGCGTCGTTTTTGTTCTGCCCCTGTGTTGTGTCAGCCAGATGTTTCTCTTCCGTTCCAGGTCGAGGTTGATGCTTCTGAGATTGGAGCAGGGGCGGTTTTGTCACAGAGAGGTTCTGATTGCTCAGTGATGAAACCATGTGCTTTCTTTTCCAGGAAGTTTTCGCCCGCTGAGCGTAATTATGATGTGGGCAACCGAGAGTTGCTGGCCATGAAGTGGGCATTCGAGGAATGGCGCCATTGGCTTGAAGGAGCCAAGCATCTCGTGGTGGTATTGACTGATCATAAGAACCTTACTTATCTCGAGTCTGCCAAGCGCTTGAATCCTAGACAGGCCCGTTGGTCGTTATTTTTTGCCCGCTTCGACTTTGTGATTTCGTACCTTCCGGGCTCTAAAAATGTGAAGGCGGATGCTCTGTCTAGGAGTTTTGTGCCCGACTCTCCGGGTTTATCTGAGCCAGCGGGTATCCTCAAGGAAGGAGTCATTGTGTCTGCCATCTCCCCTGATTTGCGGCGGGTGCTGCAAAAATTTCAGGCGAATAAACCTGATCGTTGTCCAGCGGAGAAACTGTTCGTCCCTGATAGGTGGACTAATAAACTTATCTCTGAACTTCATTGTTCGGTGTTGGCTGGTCATCCTGGAATCTTTGGTACCAGAGAGTTAGTGGCTAGATCCTTCTGGTGGCCATCTCTGTCACGGGATGTACATACTTTTGTGCAGTCCTGTGGGATTTGTGCTAGGGCTAAGCCCTGCTGTTCTCGTGCCAGTGGGTTGCTTTTGCCCTTGCCGGTCCCAAAGAGGCCTTGGACACATATTTCGATGGATTTCATTTCTGACCTTCCCGTTTCTCAAAAGATGTCAGTCATTTGGGTGGTCTGTGATCGCTTTTCTAAAATGGTCCATCTGGTGCCCTTGGCTAAATTGCTTTCCTCCTCTGATTTGGTACCTTTGTTCTTTCAGCATGTGGTTCGGTTGCATGGCATTCCTGAGAATATTGTTTCTGACAGAGGTTCCCAGTTTGTTTCAAGGTTTTGGCGAGCCTTTTGTGGTAGGATGGGCATTGACCTATCCTTTTCCTCGGCTTTCCATCCTCAGACTAATGGCCAGACCGAACGAACCAATCAGACCTTGGAAACATATCTGAGATGTTTTGTTTCTGCTGACCAGGATGATTGGGTGTCCATTTTGCCGTTGGCTGAGTTCGCCCTTAATAATCGGGCCAGCTCGGCTACCTTGGTTTCTCCATTTTTTTGCAATTCTGGGTTCCATCCTCGTTTCTCTTCAGGACAGGTTGAGTCTTCGGACTGTCCTGGTGTGGATTCTGTGGTGGACAGGTTGCAGCAGATCTGGACTCAGGTAGTGGACAATTTGACCTTGTCCCAGGAAAAGGCTCAACTTTTCGCTAATCGCAGACGCCGTGTGGGTCCCCGACTTCGTGTTGGGGATCTGGTTTGGTTATCTTCTCGTCATATTCCTATGAAGGTTTCCTCTCCTAAATTTAAACCTCGTTTTATTGGTCCGTATAGGATTTCTGAGGTTCTCAATCCTGTGTCTTTTCGTTTGACCCTCCCAGACTCCTTTTCCATACATAATGTATTCCATAGGTCGTTGTTGCGGAGATACGTGGCACCTATGGTTCCATCTGTTGAGCCTCCTGCCCCGGTTTTGGTGGAGGGGGAATTGGAGTATATTGTGGAGAAGATTTTGGATTCTCGTGTTTCTAGACGGAAACTCCAGTATCTGGTTAAATGGAAGGGTTATGCTCAGGAAGATAATTCCTGGGTTTTTGCCTCTGATGTTCATGCTCCCGATCTTGTTCGTGCCTTTCATGCGGCTCATCCTGGTCGGCCTGGGGGCTCTGGTGAGGGTTCGGTGACCCCTCCTCAAGGGGGGGGGGGGGGGGGTACTGTTGTGAATTCTGTGGCTGAATTCACTCCTGTGGTCACAAGTGGTACTGCAGCTTCTGAGCTTCCTTCCTCAGGTGTTCTGGTGAGCTCGTTAACTGCTTCGTTACTTAACTCCGCCTGATGCTGCTATCCCTGCTCCTTGTTAATGTTCCAGTGTTGGATCTGAGCTTCTCCTGATTGTTCCTGTGACCTGCTGCTCTGTATAGCTAAGTGCTTTTTTGCTATTTTGTTGCTTTTTTTCTGTCCAGCTTGTCTTTTGTTTTGCTGGTAGCTCTGAGAAGCAAAGGGTGTACCGCCGTGCCGTTAGTTTGGCACGGTGGGTCTTTTTTGCCCTCTTTGCGTGGTTTTTGCTTTAGGGTTTTTTGTAGACTGCAAAGTTCGCTTTACTATCCTCGCTCTGTCTAAGATTATCGGGCCCCACTTTGCTGAATCTATTTCATCCCTACGTTTTGTCTTTTCATCTTACTCACAGTCATTATATGTGGGGGGCTGCCTTTTCCTTTGGGGTATTTCTCTGGGGGCAAGTCAGGCCTATTTTTCTATCTTCAGGCTAGCTAGTTTCTTAGGCTGTGCCGAGTTGCATAGGTAGTTGCTAGGCGCAATCCACAGCCGCTTTTAGTTGTGTTTAGGATAGGATCAGGTGTGCAGTCTACAGAGTTTCCACGTCTCAGAGCTCGTTCTTTTGTTTTTGGGTATTTGTCAGATCACTGTGTGCGCTCTGATCGCTAGGCACACTGTGTCTCTGGATTGCCTTCATTACACCTTTCATTAGCAGACATAACAAAGAGCACCATATGTTAAATGAAATGTTAATATTACAGTCTTACACAAGCAATAGTCCGTTTTCTTGACCAACACATAAATTCACGTCAACATACAGATAACAGTCTGTTCTTCTTGGTTTGCTAAAAGTAGTTGTCTGATTAGTTAAGATAAAATGCTGTCTCCACAATTAGTTTTCCAGAGGCCATCTTCCTGAAGACGTGGGCTTTTGCCGCTGTCGGCCTCCTGAGAAAGGGGCCCTGCCTCCAGTGTTCTGCAGCCCCACGTTAATCTACATTTGGACTATAAGACGCACCCCCATTTTCCCTCCAAACTTATGGGGAAAAATTGCATCTTATAGTCCAAAAAATAAGGTCTATAAAACCTTTATTTTTGGGATCATCTCTGAGCTAGAAGACTTGGTGGTGTCCTTAGCAGTCATAGAGGTCATACCAAATACTAGATGGAGTAGTTTTGATGTGGGGCATATTCATTTGTGTGAAACTCCATCTTGTCAGCTTTTTTGGAAACTTTTCGGTGAGGTTTTTTATTAAGATCTTACATTTTGAAGGGTCTGTAGTCACTTTATGTTGAGCACTGAAAACTTGTATTTATACATACATAAATACTGTATACCACACACCTACTTGTTACATATGATATTGTATTGCCTGGACTGATCAGTATTTCCTTTATTTACTTTATAGTTACTATCAGCGACTCTGAGGAGAATGTTGGTATGTACTGCACATTACCATTACATGTTTCTTAACCCTGTCTCGTGGTAATCAGTATTAACCTTCCTGACAACCCCATTTTTAAAGTCTGACACGTCACTTTAAGTGGTAACAACTTTGAAATGTTTCTGTGTTGTGAATTCTGTGGCTGAGTTCACTTCTGTGGTCACAAGTGGTATTGCAGTCTCTGGGCTTCCTCCCTCAGGTGTTTTGGTGAGCTCGTTGGCTGCCTTGCTATTTAGCTCCACCTGAGTCTGTCTTCCTTGCTCCTTGTCAATGTTCCAGTGTTGGATCTGAGCTACTGCATCTTCCCTTGGGCCTGCTGCTCTGCTAGATAAGTGCTTCTAGTTTGTTTTCTGTTTTTTTCTGTCCAGCTTGCTATTAACTTTTGCTGGAAGCTCTGAGAAGCAAAGGGGTGCACCGCCGTGCTGTTAGTTCGGCACGGTGGGTCTTTTTGCCCCTTTGCGTGGTTTTCGTTTTAGGGTTTTTTGTAGACTGCATAGCTCTCTTTGCTATCCTCGCTCTGTCTAGAATATCGGGCCTCACTTTGCTGAATCTATTTCATTCCTACGTTTGTCTTTTCATCTTGCTAACAGTCATTATATGTGGGGGGCTGCCTATTCCTTTGGGGTATTTCTCTGAGGTAAGTCAGGCTTGTATTTCTATCTTCAGGCTAGTCAGCTCCTCAGGCAGTGCCGAGTTGCATAGGTAGTGATAGGCGCAATCCACTGCTGCTTATAGTTGTGTGAGGATAGATCAGGTACTGCAGTCTACAGAGATTCCACGTCTCAGAGCTCGTCCTATTGTTTTTGGTTATTGTCAGATCTCTGTATGTGCGCTGATTACTGCACGCTGTGTTGCCTGATTGCCAGCCATAACAGTACAAGGAGCCAGACCAATGATTCCCAATAGAGGGAAAAAAGAAATCCTGACAGCATTTTTTTTTCTTAGCTCTGTCTTCAGTCTTTTTTTTCCCCTAGACATTAGAGTGCTTCAGGACACAGCTGTGGACATGGATATTCAGGCTCTGTGCTCCTCAATGGATAATCTCGTTGTAAATGTACAAAAGATTCAAGATACTATTGATCAGAAATCGATGCTAGAACCAAGAATTCCGATTCCTGATTTGTTTTTTGGTGACAGAACTAAGTTCCTGAGCTTCAGAAATAATTGTAAGCTATTTTTGGCCTTGAAACCTCATTCTTCTGGTAATCCTATTCAACAGGTTTTGATTATTATTTCTTTTTTGCGCGGCGACCCACAGGACTGGGCGTTTTCTCTTGCACCAGGAGATTCTGCATTGAGTAATGTTGATGCATTTTTCCAGGCGCTGAGATTGCTTTACGATGAGCCTAATTCAGTGGATCAGGCTGAGAAAAATCTGCTGGCTTTATGCCAGGGTCAGGATGATGTAGAAGTATATTGTCAGAAATTTAGGAAGTGGTCAGTACTCACTCTGTGGAATGAATCTGCACTAGCGGCTTTGTTCAGAAAGGGTCTCTCTGAAGCTCTTAAGGATGTAATGGTGGGATTTCCTATGCCTGCTGGTTTGAATGAGTCTATGTCCTTGGCCATTCAGATCGGTCGTCGCTTGCGCGAGCGTAAATCTGTGCACCATCTGGCGGTATTGTCTGAGAGTAAACCTGAGCCTATGCAGTGCGACAGGACTATGACTAAAGTAGAACGGCAAGAACACAGACGTCTGAACAGACTGTGTTTCTATTGTGGTGATTCTACTCATGCTATTTCTAATTGTCCTAAACGCACTAGGCGGTTCGATAGCTCTGCCGTTATTGGTACTGTACAGTCCAAATTCCTTTTGTCCATTACCTTAATGTGCTCTTTGTCATCGTATTCTGTCATGGCGTTTGTGGATTCAGGCGCTGCCCTGAATCTGATGGATTTGGATTATGCTAAACGTTGTGGATTTTTCTTGGAGCCTTTGCGGTGTCCTATTCCGTTGAGAGGAATTGATGCTACACCTTTGGCCAAGAATAAGCCTCAGTACTGGGCCCAGCTGACCATGTGCATGGCTCCTGCACATCAGGAAGTTATTCGCTTTCTGGTACTGCATAATTTGCATGATGTGGTCGTGTTGGGGTTGCCATGGCTACAAACCCATAATCCAGTATTGGATTGGAACTCTATGTCGGTAACCAGCTGGGGTTGTCAGGGAGTACATGGTGATGTTCCATTTTTGTCTATTTCGTCATCCATTCCTTCTGACATCCCAGAGTTCTTGTCGGACTTTCAGGATGTATTTGAAGAGTCCAATTCTGATGCCCTACCTCCGCATAGGAATTGTGATTGTGCTATCGATTTGATTCCTGGTAGTAAATTCCCTAAGGGTCGTTTATTTAATTTGTCCGTACCTGAACACACCGCTATGCGCAGTTATGTGAAGGAGTCCCTGGAGAAGGGACATATTCGCCCATCGTCGTCACCATTGGGAGCAGGGTTCTTTTTTGTAGCCAAGAAGGATGGTTCGCTAAGACCGTGTATTGATTACCGCCTTCTTAATAAGATCACTGTTAAGTTTCAGTATCCCTTGCCATTGATTTCTGACTTTTTTGCTCGGATTAAGGGGGCTAGTTGGTTTACTAAGATTGATCTTCGTGGTGCGTATAATCTGGTGAGAATCAGGCAGGGAGATGAATGGAAAACGGCATTTAATACGCCCGAGGGTCATTTTGAGTATCTGGTGATGCCGTTCGGACTTGCCAATGCTCCATCTGTTTTTCAGTCTTTTATGCATGACATTTTCCGTGAGTATCTGGATAAATTCTTGATTGTTTACTTGGATGACATTTTGATCTTCTCAGATGATTGGGAGTCTCATGTGAAGCAAGTCAGAATGGTTTTCCAGGTACTGCGTGCTAATTCCTTGTTCGTGAAGGGATCAAAGTGTCTCTTCGGTGTGCACAAAGTTTCATTTTTGGGGTTCATCTTTTCCCCTTCTACTATCGAGATGGATCCGGTTAAGGTTCAGGCCATCCAGGATTGGACTCAGCCGACATCTCTAAAAAGTCTGCAGAAATTCCTGGGCTTTGCTAATTTTTATCGTCGCTTCATCTGTAATTTTTCTAGCATTGCCAGACCATTGACCGATTTGACCAAGAAGGGTGCTGATTTGGTTAATTGGTCTTCTGCTGCCGTGGAAGCTTTTCAGGAGTTGAAGCGTCGTTTTTGCTGTGCCCCTGTGTTGTGTCAACCTGATGTTTCTCTTCCGTTCCAGGTCGAGGTTGATGCTTCTGAGATTGGTGCAGGGGCGGTTTTGTCACAGAGAGGTTCTGGTTGCTCAGTGTTCAAACCATGTGCTTTCTTTTCCAGGAAATTTTCTGCTGCTGAGCGTAATTATGATGTGGGCAACCGAGAGTTGCTGGCCATGAAGTGGGCATTCGAGGAGTGGCGTCATTGGCTTGAGGGTGCTAAGCATCGCGTGGTGGTTTTGACTGATCATAAGAACCTTACTTATCTTGAGTCTGCCAAGCGCTTGAATCCTAGACAGGCCCGTTGGTCGTTATTTTTTGCTCGTTTTGATTTTGTGATTTCATACCTTCCGGGCTCTAAAAATGTGAAGGCGGATGCTCTGTCTAGGAGTTTTGTGCCCGACTCTCCGGGGTTATCTGAGCCGGCGAGTATCCTCAAGGAAGGAGTCATTGTGTCTGCCATCTCCCCTGATTTGCGGAGAGTGTTGCAGAAATTTCAGGCTAATAAACCTGATCGTTGTCCGGCCGAGAAACTGTTCGTCCCTGATAGGTGGACTAGTAAAGTTATCTCTGAACTTCATTGTTCGGTGCTGGCCGGTCATCCAGGAATCTTTGGTACCAGGGAGTTGGTTGCTAGATCCTTCTGGTGGCCATCTCTGTCACGGGATGTGCGTGCTTTTGTGCAGTCCTGTGGAATTTGTGCTAGGGCTAAGCCCTGCTGTTCACATGCCAGTGGGTTGCTTTTGCCCTTGCCGGTCCCAAAGAGGCCTTGGACACATATTTCGATGGATTTCATTTCTGACCTTCCCGTTTCTCAAAAAATGTCGGTCATTTGGGTGGTCTGTGATCGCTTTTCTAAAATGGTCCATCTGGTGCCCTTGGTTAAATTGCCTTCCTCCTCTGATTTGGTGCCTTTGTTCTTCCAGCATGTGGTTCGTTTACATGGCATTCCTGAGAATATTGTTTCTGACAGAGGTTCCCAGTTTGTCTCGAGGTTCTGGCGAGCCTTTTGTGGTAGGATGGGCATTGACCTATCTTTCTCCTCGGCCTTCCATCCTCAGACTAATGGCCAGACCGAACGAACCAATCAGACCTTGGAAACATATCTGAGATGTTTTGTTTCCGCTGACCAGGATGATTGGGTGTCATTTTTGTCGTTGGCTGAGTTCGCCCTTAATAATCGGGCCAGCTCGGCTACCTTGGTCTCTCCATTTTTCTGTAATTCTGGGTTCCATCCTCGTTTCTCTTCAGGACAGGTTGAGTCTTCGGACTGTCCTGGTGTGGATTCTGTGGTGGACAGGTTGCAGCAGATCTGGACTCAGGTAGTGGACAATTTGACCTTGTCCCAGGAGAAGGCTCAGCTTTTCGCTAATCGCAGACGCCGTGTGGGACCCCGACTTCGTGTTGGGGATCTGGTTTGGTTATCTTCTCGTCATATTCCTATGAAGGTTTCCTCTCCTAAATTTAAACCTCGTTTTATTGGTCCGTATAGGATTTCTGAGATTCTCAATCCGGTGTCTTTTCGTCTGACCCTCCCAGACTCCTTTTCCATACATAATGTATTCCATAGGTCGTTGTTGAGGAGATACGTGGCACCTATGGTTCCATCTGTGGAGCCTCCTGCCCCTGTTTTGGTGGAGGGGGAATTGGAGTATATTGTGGAGAAGATTTTGGATTCTCGTGTCTCTAGACGGAAACTCCAGTATCTGGTCAAATGGAAGGGTTATGCTCAGGAAGATAATTCCTGGGTTTTTGCCTCTGATGTCCATGCCCCAGATCTTGTTCGTGCCTTTCATGTGGCTCATCCTGGTCGGCCTGGGGGTTCTGGTGAGGGTTCGGTGACCCCTCCTCAAGGGGGGGGTACTGTTGTGAATTCTGTGGCTGAGTTCACTTCTGTGGTCACAAGCGGTATTGCAGTCTCTGGGCTTCCTCCCTCAGGTGTTTTGGTGAGCTCGTTGGCTGCCTTGCTATTTAGCTCCACCTGAGTCTGTCTTCCTTGCTCCTTGTCAATGTTCCAGTGTTGGATCTGAGCTACTGCATCTTTCCTTGGGCCTGCTGCTCTGCTAGATAAGTGCTTCTA
Source organism: Ranitomeya imitator (assembly GCF_032444005.1). Lineage (NCBI taxonomy): Eukaryota > Metazoa > Chordata > Amphibia > Anura > Dendrobatidae > Ranitomeya > Ranitomeya imitator. Next base: position 525,418,729 of record NC_091282.1, read on the forward strand.
GTTTGTTTTCTGTTTTTTCTGTCCAGCTTGCTATTAACTTTTGCTGGAAGCTCTGAGAAGCAAAGGGGTGCACCGCCGTGCTGTTAGTTCGGCACGGTGGGTCTTTTTGCCCCTTTGCGTGGTTTTCGTTTTAGGGTTTTTTGTGGACTGCATAGTTCTCTTTGCTATCCTCGCTCTGTCTAGAATATCGGGCCTCACTTTGCTGAATCTATTTCATTCCTACGTTTGTCTTTTCATCTTGCTAACAGTCATTATATGTGGGGGGCTGCCTATTCCTTTGGGGTATTTCTCTGAGGTAAGTCAGGCTTGTATTTCTATCTTCAGGCTAGTCAGCTCCTCAGGCAGTGCCGAGTTGCATAGGTAGTGATAGGCGCAATCCACTGCTGCTTATAGTTGTGTGAGGATAGATCAGGTACTGCAGTCTACAGAGATTCCACGTCTCAGAGCTCGTCCTATTGTTTTTGGTTATTGCCAGATCTCTGTATGTGCGCTGATTACTGCACGCTGTGTTGCCTGATTGCCGGCCATAACATTTCTGCTTCTGTCATTGATTCTGAGATTGGGACTTTCTTTTTGTAAAACATTGTTCCTGTTACTACTGGTAAATTTAGATTAATAAGGTTTGCTTTATTCATGAAATTTTGACACAGTTTCTGAAAATGTTGAAAATGTGCAAATTTTAAATTTAAAGGCATTTTCCCATCTAAGGCCAGCATCACACTAGCGAGTTTTACGGTTGTATGAGAGGTGCAGAAAATATGGATTGCATACAGTACAATGATTCTCTATGGCCCAGCTCCTATCTGCCGTTTTTTTCTGATCCGTATTATACAGTCTTCTACGGCCGTAGAAAATCGCAGCATGCTGCGTTTGTCATTGTATTGCGCAAAAAATATGCCAATGAAAGTCTATGGGGGCAATAAAAATACGGATTACACACGGACGAGCAGTGTGACTTGCGAGAAATACGCAGCGGTGTTCTAGCGAAAAGCCGGCAATTCAGTGCGGTGTTCAGTAAAATCACACTGACCGGTTAGAATAGAATAGCTAAAATAAATGTCTACACATAGTATAGGGGTGTATATATATATATCAGTGAGACACATATATGTATATATATTTATATTTCAGATAGCGCTAGAAAGCAGAAAAGCCGGTAATTCAATTGCCGGCTTTTCCTATCTCCTGAAACCCGACATGATATGAGACATGGTTTACATACAGTAAACCATCTCATAGCCCTTCTTTTATTACATATTTCTCTTTAGTAATGGAAGAAGTGTATGTGTGTTAAATTTGGGGGCTCTAGCTATTAAAATAAAGGGTTAGATCGCGGAAGAAATTGGCGTGGGCTCCCACGCAATATTCTCCGCCAGAGTGGGAAAGCCAGTGACTGAGGGCAGATATTAATAGCTTAGAGAGGGTCCATGTTATTGCCCCCCCGGCTAAAAACATCTGCCCCCAGCCACCCTAGAAAAGGCAAATCTGGAAGATGGGCCTATTCTGGCACTTGGCCACTCTCTTCCCATTCCCGTGTAGCGGTGGGATATGGGGTAATGAAGGGTTAATGTCACCTTGCTATTGTAAGGTGACATTAAGCCAAATTAATAATGGAGAGGTGTCAATTATGACACCTATCCATTATTAATCCAGTTGCCATCTGCCTGAAGATGTGGGCTTCTGCCACCGCTGACCTCCTGGGAAGAAGGGGCCCTGCCTCCTGTTATTCTGCTCCATCACCGATGCCACCCCCTCCCCTCACTCCCCCCAATCTACATTTGGACTATAAGACACACCCTTCATTTTTCTCTCAATCTTATGTGGACAAATTGCATCTTATAGTCCAAAAATTTCAATATAAGAATGTCGCTTATTTTTAATATCATCCCTAAGCTAGAAGACTTGGTGGTGTCCTTAGCAATCATAGAGGTCATACCAAATACTAGATGGAGTAGTTTTGATGTGGGGCGGATTCATTTTTGTGAAACGCAGTCTTGTCCACATTTTGGAAACTGTTCTTGTGTTCAGTGAGGTATTAATTAAGATCTTACTTTTTGGAGGTTCTGTAGTCACTTTATGGTGAGCACTGATAAAATTGTATTTATCCATTCATAAATATATCACACACCTACGTGTTACATATGTTATTTTATCGCCTGGACTGATCAGTATTTCCTTTAATTACTATATAGGTATCGATGACAATGATGAAAATGTCGGTATGTACTGCCCATTACCATTCCATGTTTCATAACCCTGTCTCGTGGTAATCAGTATTAACCTTCCTAACAGCCTCATTTTTAAAGTCTGACACGTCACTTTAATTGGTAACAACTTTGAAATGTTTCTGCTTCTGTCAGTGATTCTGAGATTGTGATTTTCTTTTTGTAAAACATTGTACCTGTTACTACTGGTAAATTTAGATTAATAAGGTTTGCTTTATTCATGAAATTATGACACAGTTTCCAAAAATGTTGAAAATGTGCAAATTTTAAATTTAAAGGCATTTTCCTATCTCAAAGATCCTATCCCAATATGTAGTAGGGGTAGTAATAATAATAATAATAATATTAGCAAATACCTCCAATTAGAAATGTAGAATAGTTTTTTTGATTACCGTATATACTCGAGTATAAGCTGACCCGAGTATAAGACGACCCCCCTAATTTTGCCACAAAAAACTGGGAAAACTTATTGGCTCGAGTATAAGCCTAGGGTAGGAAATACAGCAGCTACCGGTGAATTTAAAAAATAAAAATAGATGCTCCATACCGTTCATTATTGCCCCATAGATGCTCCATATAAAGCTGTGCCACATATAATGCTGCATACCGTTCATTATTGCCCTATAGACGCTCTGTATAAAGCTGTGCCACATATAATGCTCCATACTGTTCATTATTGCCCCATAGATGCTCCATATAAAGCTGTGCCACATATAATGCTCCATATTGTTCATTATTGCCCCATAGGTGTGCCATAGAAAGCTCTGCCATATAGTGCTCTGCACCGTTCATTATGGTCCCATAGATGTGCCATAGAAAGCTCTGCCATATAGTGCTCTGCACCGTGCATTATTGCCCCATAGAAAGCTGTGCCATATAAAACTGTGCCATATAGTGCTCTGCACCGTTCATTATTGCCCCATAGAAAGCTGTGCCATATAAAGCTGTGCCATATAGTGCTCTGCACCGTTCATTATTGCCCCATAGAAAACTGTGCCATATAAAACTGTGCCATATAGTGCTCTGCACCGTTCATTATTGCCCCATATATGTGCCATAGAAAGCTGTGCCATATAGTGCTCTGCACCGTTCATTATTGCCCCATAGAAAGCTGTGCCATATAAAACTGTGTGATATAGTGCTCTGCACCGTTCATTATTGCCCCATAGATGTGCCATAGAAAGCTGTGCTACCGGTATAATGCTGCGGCTGCTGCAATAAAAAAAAAAAAAAATGCCATACTCGCCTCTCTTGCTTGCAGCTCCTCAGCGTCCCGTCCCGGCGTCTCTTCGCTCTGACTGTTCAGGCAGAGGGCGGCGCGCACACTATATGCGTCATCGCGCCCTCTGACCTGCACAGTTAGAGCGGAGTGACGCCGGGAAGATGGAGCGGCGCCCGGCGTGTGGAACGGGGCCAGGTGAATATGACATACTTACCTGCTTGTTATGACCTGGTGGTCAGGACAATAATGGACCTGGTGGTTAAGAGCACACGGAATGACCTGATAGATACTGATAATATAGGACGAGCTCTGGGACGTGGGTGCTCTGCTGACCGCAATCCCTAATCCTATCAACCACACTAGAAATAGCCGTGGATTGCTCCTAACGCTCCCTATGCAACTCGGCACAGCCTAAGGAACTAGCTAGCCCTAAATATAGAGAAATATAACCTACCTTGCCTCAGAGAAATTCCCCAAAGGAAAAGGCAGCCCCCCACATATAATGACTGTGAGTTAAGATGAAAATACAAACACAGAGATGAAATAGATTAAGCAAAGTGAGGCCCGACTTACTGAACAGACTGAGGATAGGAAAGGTAGCTTTGCGGTCAGCACAAAAACCTACAAAAGACCACGCAGAGGGCGCAAAAAGACCCTCCGCACCGACTCACGGTGCGGAGGCGCTCCCTCTGCGTCCCAGAGCTTCCAGCAAGCAAGACAACAATCAAAATAGCAAGCTGGACAGAAAAATAGCAAACGAGAGAAAAACAAGCAGTCACTTAGCTTCTGCTGGGAAGACAGGTCACAAGAACGATCCAGGAGTGAGCTAGACCAATACTGGAACATTGACAGGTGGCATGGAGCAAAGATCTAAGTGGAGTTACATAGAGCAGCCAGCTAACGAATTAACCTCGTCACCTGTGGAAGGAAACTCAGAAACACCCACAGCCACCAGAGAAAGTCCATGGACAGAACCAGCCGAAGTACCATTCATGATCACAGGAGGGAGCCCGACAACAGAATTCACAACAGTACCCCCCCCCTTGAGGAGGGGTCACCGAACCCTCACCAGAGCCCCCAGGCCGACCAGGACGAGCCAAATGAAAGGCACGAACCAGATCGGCAGCATGAACATCAGAGGCAAAAACCCAGGAATTATCTTCCTGACCATAACCCTTCCACTTGACCAGGTACTGGAGTTTCCGTCTCGAAACACGAGAATCCAAAATCTTCTCCACCACATACTCCAACTCCCCCTCAACCAACATCGGGGCAGGAGAATGAACGGATGGAACCACAGGCGCCACGTATCTCCGCAACAAAGACCTATGGAACACATTATGGATGGCAAAAGAAGCAGGAAGGGCCAAACGAAATGACACAGGATTGATAACCTAAGAAATCTTATACGGACCAATGAAACGAGGCTTAAACTTAGGAGAGGAAACCTTCATAGGAACATAACGAGACGACAACCAAACCAAATCCCCAACACGAAGTCGGGGACCCACACAACGCCGGCGGTTAGCGAAACGTTGAGCCTTCTCCTGGGACAATGTTAAATTGTCCACCACATGAGTCCAAATCGGCTGCAACCTATCCACCACAGTATCTACACCAGGACAGTCCGAAGACTCAACCTGCCCTGAAGAGAAACGCGGATGGAAACCAGAATTGCAGAAAAACGGCGAAACCAAAGTAGCCGTGCTGGCCCGATTATTAAGGGCGAACTCGGCCAACGGCAAAAAGGACACCCAATCATCCTGATCAGCAGAAACAAAGCATCTCAGATATGTTTCCAAAGTCTGATTAGTTCGTTCGGTTTGGCCATTTGTCTGAGGATGGAAAGCCGAGGAAAAAGACAAATCAATGCCCATACTAGCACAAAAAGATCGCCAAAACCTCGAAACAAACTGGGAACCTCTGTCAGAAACGATGTTCTCCGGGATACCATGTAAACGAACCACATGCTGGAAAAATAATGGCACCAAATCAGAGGAGGAAGGCAATTTAGACAAAGGTACCAAATGGACCATCTTAGAAAAGCGATCACAAACCACCCAAATGACCGACATCTTTTGAGAGACGGTGAGATCCGAAATAAAATCCATAGAAATATGCGTCCAGGGCCTCTTCGGGACCGGCAAGGGCAAAAGCAACCCACTGGCACGAGAACAGCAGGGCTTAGCCCGAGCACAAGTCCCACAGGACTGCACAAAAGAACGCACATCCCGTGACAAAGACGGCCACCAAAAGGATCTAGCCACCAAATCTCTGGTACCAAAGATTCCAGGATGCTCAGCCAACACTGAAAAATGAATCTCAGAGATAACTCTACTAGTCCATCTATCAGGGACAAACAGTTTCTCTGCTGGGCAACGGTCAGGTCTATCAGCCTGAAATTTTTGCAGCACCCGCCGCAAATCAGGGGAGATGGCAGACAAAATTACCCCCTCTTTGAGAATACCCGCCGGCTCAGGAACACCCGGAGAGTCAGGCACAAATCTCCTTGACAGGGCGTCAGCCTTCGCATTCTTAGAGCCGGAAGGTACGAAACCACAAAATCAAAACGGGAGAAAAATAACGACCATCGAGACTGTCTCGGATTCAACCGTTTGGCAGACTCAAGATAAGTCAAATTCTTGTGATCTGTCAAGACCACCACGCGATGCTTGGCTCCTTCAAGCCAATGACGCCACTCCTCGAATGCCCACTTCATGGCCAACAACTCTCGATTACCAACATCATAATTGCGCTCAGCAGGCGAAAACTTTCTAGAAAAGAAAGCACATGGCTTCATCACCGAGCCATCAGAACTTCTTTGCGACAAAACAGCCCCAGCTCCAATCTCAGTAGTATCAACCTCAACCTGAAACGGGAGCGAAACATCTGGCTGGCACAACACAGGGGCAGAAGAAAAACGACTCTTCAACTCCTGAAAAGCCTCTACAGCTGCAGAAGACCAATTGACCACATCAGCACCCTTCTTGGTCAAATCAGTCAACGGTTTAGCAACACTAGAAAAATTAGCGATGAAGCGCCGATAAAAATTAGCAAAGCCCAGGAACTTTTGCAGGCTCTTCACAGATGTCGGCTGAGTCCAATCATAAATGGCCTGGACTTTAACAGGGTCCATCTCGATAGTAGAAGGGGAAAAAAAATGAACCCCAGAAGTGAAGCCTTCTGAACTCCAAAGAGACACTTTGACCCCTTCACAAACAAGGAATTCGCACGAAGGACCTGGAACACCATTCTGACCTGCTTCACATGAGACTCCCAATCATCCGAAAAGACCAAAATATCATCCAAATACACAATCAGGAATTTATCCAGGTACTCTCGGAAGATGTCATGCATAAAGGACTGAAATACTGATGGAGCATTGGAAAGCCCGAATGGCATAACCAGGTACTCAAAATGGCCCTCGGGCGTATTAAATGCTGTTTTCCATTCATCGCCTTGTTTAATACGCACAAAATTATACGCCCCTCGAAGATCTATCTTGGTGAACCAACTAGCCCCTTTAATACGAGCAAACAAATCAGACAGCAACGACAAAGGATACTGAAATTTTGACTGTAATTATATTGAGAAGGCGGTAATCTATACAAGGTCTCAAAGAACCATCCTTCTTGGCCACAAAAAAGAACCCTGCTCCTAACGGTGATGACTACGCGCGAATATGGCCTTTTCCAAGGATTCCTTTATATATCTCCGCATAGCGGCGTGTTCTGGCACAGATAAATTGAACAATCGGCCCTTAGGAAACTTACTACCAGGAATCAAATTAATTGCACAATCACAATCCCTATGAGGAGGTAGGGCACTGGCTTTGGGCTCATCAAATACATCCCGATAATCCGACAAAAACTCTGGAACTTCAGAAGGAGTGGAAGACGAAATAGACAAAAATGGAACATCACCATGTACCCCCTGGCAACCCCAGCTGGACACAGACATAGATTTCCAGTCCAATACTGGATTATGAACCTGTAGCGATGGCAACCCCAAAACGACCACATCATGCAGATTATGCAACACCAGAAAGCGGAAATCCTCCTGATGTGCAGGAGCCATGCACATGGTCAATTGGGTCCAGTACTGAGGCTTATTCTTGGCCAAAGGCGTAGCATCAATTCCTCTCAATGGAATAGGATACTGCAAGGGCTCCAAGAAAAAACCACAGCGCCTAGCATACTCCAAGTCCATCAAATTCAGGGCAGCACCTGAATCCACAAATGCCATAACAGAATAGGATGACAAAGAGCAAATCAGAGTAACAGACAATAGAAATTTAGACTGTACCGTACCAATGGTGTCAGACCTAGCGAACCGCTTAGTGCGCTTAGGACAATCGGAGATAGCATGAGTGGAATCACCACAGTAAAAACATAGCCCATTCCGACGTCTGTGTTCTTGCCTTTCAGCTCTGGTCAATGTCCTATCACATTGCATAGGCTCAGGCCCATGCTCAGATAGTACCGCCAAATGGTGCACAGCTTTACGCTCACTGTTATGAACAGGTAATTCAGAACCACAATGGACATTAAAGTTCAGAGCACACAAACTGACCTGACAATTACCAAAAACATAGGACGAGCTCTGAGACGTGGGAACTCTGCTGACCGCAATCCCTAATCCTATCACACCACACTAGAGGTAGCCGTGGATTGCGCCTAACACTCCCTATGCAACTCGGCACAGCCTGAGAAACTAACTAGCCCTGAAGATAGAAAAATAAGCCTACCTTGCCTCAGAGAAATTCCCCAAAGGAAAAGGCAGCCCCCCACATATAATGACTGTGAGTAAAGATGAAAATACAAACCCAGAGATGAAATAGATTTAGCAAAGTAACATAGTAACATACATAGTAACATAGTTAGTAAGGCCGAAAAAAGACATTTGTCCATCCAGTTCAGCCTATATTCCATCATAATAAATATCCAGATCTACGTCCTTCTACAGAACCTAATAATTGTATGATACAAAGTGAGGCCCGACTTACTGAATAGACCGAGGATAGGAAAGATAGCTTTGCGGTCAACACAAAAACCTACAAAGAACCACGCAGAGGGGCAAAAAGACCCTCCGCACCGACTAACGGTACGGAGGTGCTCCCTCTGCGTCTCAGAGCTTCCAGCACGCAAGAAAAACCAAAATAGCAAGCTGGACAGAAAAAATAGCAAACAAAAATAACACAAGCAAAACTTAGCTTATGCAGAGACAGGCCACAGGAACGATCCAGGAGAAAGCAAGACCAATACTAGAACATTGACTGGAGGCCAGGATCAAAGCACCAGGTGGAGTTAAATAGAGCAGCACCTAACGACTTAACCTCATCACCTGAGGAAGGAAACTCAGAAGCCGCAGTACCACTCTCATCCACCAAAGGAAGCTCATAGACAGAACCAGCCGAAGTACCACTCTCGACCACAGGAGGGAGCTTGGCCACAGAATTCACAACAGTACCCCCCCCTTGAGGAGGGGTCACCGAACCCTCACCAGAGCCCCCAGGCCGACCAGGATGAGCCACATGAAAGGCACGAACCAGATCGACAGCATGGACATCAGAGGCAAAGACCCAGGAATTATCTTCCTGACCATAACCTTTCCACTTAACCAGATACTGGAGTTTCCGTCTCGAAACACGAGAATCCAAAATCTTCTCCACTATTTACTCCAATTCCCCTTCAACCAAAACCGGAGCAGGAGGATCAATAAATGGAACCACAGGTGCCATGTATCTCCGCAACAATGACCTATGGAACACGTTATGGATGGAAAAAGAAGCTGGAAGAGTCAAACGAAAAGACACAGGATTAAGAACCTCAGAAATTCTATATGGACCAATGAAACAAGGCTTAAATTTAGGAGAGGAAACCTTCATAGGAATATAACGAGATGACAACCAAACCAAATCCCCAACACGAAGTCGGGACCCACACAACGCCTGCGGTTAGCGAAACGTTGAGCCTTCTCCTGGGACAAAGTCAGATTGTCCACTACATGAGTCCAAATCTGCTGCGACCTATCCACCACAGTATCCACACCAGGACAGTCCGAAGACTCAACCTGCCCTGAAGAGAAACGAGGGTGGAACCCAGAATTGCAGAAAAACGGCGAAACCAAAGTAGCCGAGCTGGCCCGATTATTAAGGGCGAACTCAGCCAAAGGCAAAAAGGACACCCAATCATCCTGATCAGCAGAAACAAAACATCTCAGATATGTTTCCAAGGTCTGATTGGTTCGTTCAGTCTGGCCATTTGTCTGAGGATGGAAAGCCGAGGAAAAAGACAAATCAATGCCCATCCTAGCACAAAAGGCTCGCCAAAACCTCGAAACAAACTGGGAACCTCTGTCAGAAACGATGTTCTCTGGAATGCCATGTAAACGAACCACATGCTGGAAAAACAACGACACCAAATCAGAGGAGGAAGGCAATTTAGACAAGGGCACCAAATGGACCATCTTAGAGAAGCGATCACAAACCACCCAAATGACCGACATTCTTTGAGAGACGGGGAGATCCGAAATAAAATCCATAGAGATATGTGTCCAAGGCCTCTTCGGGACCGGCAAGGGCAAAAGCAACCCACTGGCACGAGAACAGCAGGGCTTAGCCCGAGCACAAATCCCACAGGACTGCACAAAAGAACCCACATCCCGCGACAGAGACGGCCACCAAAAGGATCTAGCCACCAAATCTCTGGTACCAAAGATTCCAGAATGACCAGCCAACACCGAACAATGAACCTCAGAGATAACTTTATTCGTCCACCTATCAGGGACAAACAGTTTCTCCGCTGGGCAACGGTTAGGTCTATTAGCCTGAAATTTTTGCAGCACCCGCCGCAAATCAGGGGAGATGGCAGACAAAATTACCCCCTCTTTGAGAATACCCGCCGGCTCAGGCAAACCCGGAGAATCGGGCACAAAACTCCTAGACAAGGCATCCGCCTTCACATTTTTAGAGCCCGGAAGGTACGAAACCACAAAGTAAAAACGGGAGAAAAACAGCGATCAACGAGCCTGTCTAGGATTCAACCATTTGGCAGACTCGAGATAAGTCAAGTTTTTGTGATCAGTCAAGACCACCACGCGATGCTTAGCTCCTTCAAGCCAATGACGCCACTCCTCGAATGCCCACTTCATGGCTAGCAACTCTCGATTGCCAACATCATAATTTCGCTCAGCAGGCGAAAATTTTCTGGAAAAGAAGGCGCATGGTTTCATCACCGAGCAATCAGAACTTCTCTGCGATAAAACAGCCCCTGCTCCAATTTCGGAAGCATCAACCTCGACCTGGAACGGAAGCGAAACATCTGGTTGGCACAACACAGGGGCAGAAGAAAAACGACGCTTCAACTCCTGAAAAGCTTCCACAGCAGCCGAAGACCAATTGACCACATCAGCACCCTTCTTGGTTAAATCAGTCAATGGTTTAGCAATACTAGAAAAATTAGCGATGAAGCGACGATAAAAATTAGCAAAGCCCAGGAACTTCTGCAGACTCTTCAGAGATGTTGGCTGAGTCCAATCATAAATGGCCTTAACTTTAACAGGGTCCATCTCGATAGTAGAAGGAGAAAAAATGAACCCCAAAAATGAAATCTTCTGAACACCAAAGAGACACTTTGACCCCTTCACAAACAAAGAATTAGCACGCAGGACCTGGAACACCATTCTGACCTGCTTCACATGAGACTCCCAATCATCCGAGAAGACCAAAATATCATCCAAGTATACAATCAGGAATTTATCCAGGTACTCTCGGAAGATGTCATGCATAAAGGACTGAAACACTGATGGAGCATTAGAAAGCCCGAATGGCATAACCAGGTACTCAAAATGGCCTTCGGGCGTATTAAATGCTGTTTTCCATTCATCGCCCCGTTTAATACGCACAAGATTATACGCACCACGAAGATCTATCTTGGTGAACCAACTAGCCCCCTTAATCCGAGCAAACAAATCAGACAGCAGTGGCAAGGGGTACTGAAATTTGACCGTAATTTTATTTAGAAGGCGGTAATCAATACAAGGTCTCAGCGAACCATCCTTCTTGGCCACAAAAAAGAACCCCGCTCCCAATGGCGACGATGACGGGCGAATATGACCCTTCTCCAAAGACTCCTTCACGTAACTCCGCATAGCGGCGTGCTCAGGTACAGATAAATTAAACAGTTGACCCTTTGGAAACTTACTACCAGGAATCAAATCGATAGCACAATCACAATCCCTATGCGGAGGTAGGGCATTGGACTTGGGCTCATCGAATACATCCCGGTAATCAGAGAGGAACTCTGGGACCTCAGAAGGGGTGGATGATGAGATAGACAGAAATGGAACATCACCATGTACCCCCTGACAACCCCAGCTGGACACAGACATTGATTTCCAATCTAATACTGGGTTATGGACTTGTAGCCATGGCAACCCCAACACGACCACATCATGCAGATTATACAACACCAGAAAGCGAATATCCTCCTGGTGCGCAGGAGCCATGCACATGGTCAGCTGGGTCCAATACTGAGGCTTATTCTTGGCCAAAGGCGTAGCATCAATTCCTCTCAAAGGAATAAGACACTCAAGGGCTCCAAGACAAACCCACAGCCCCTAGCAAACTCCAAATCCATCAAATTCAGGGCAGCGCCTGAATCCACAAATGCCATGACAGAATAGGAAGACAAAGAGCAGATCAAAGTAACGGACAAAAGAAATTTCGACTGTACCGTACCAATGGTGGCAGACCTAGCGAACCGCTTAATGCGCTTAGGACAATCGGAGATAGCATGACTGGAATCACCACAGTAGAAACACAGCCCATTCTGACGTCTGTGTTCTTGCCTTTCAGCTCTGGTCAAAGTCCTATCGCATTGCATAGGCTCAGGTTTATGCTCAGATAATACTGCCAAATGATGCACAGATTTACGCTCTCGCAAGCGTCGACCGATCTGAATGGCCAAACACATAGACTCATTCAGACCAGCAGGCATAGGAAATCCCACCATGACATCCTTAAGGGCTTCAGAGAGACCCTTTCTGAAAATAGCTGCGAGCGCACCTTCATTCTATTGAGTGAGTACGGACCACTTTCTAAATTTCTGACAATATACCTCTATCTCATCCTGACCCTGACACAGAGCCAGCAAATTTTTCTCTGCCTGATCCACTGAATTAGGTTCATCGTACAGCAATCCGAGCGCCAGGAAAAACGCATCAATATTACACAATGCAGGATCTCCTGGCGCAAGAGAAAACGCCCAGTCCTGAGGGTCGCCATGTAAAAAAGAAATAATGATCCTAACTTGTTGAACTGGGTCACCAGAGGAGCGGGGTTTCAAAGCCAGAAATAGTTTACAATTATTTTTAAAATTCAAAAACTTAGCTCTATCTCCAGAAAATAACTCAGGAATAGGAATTTTAGGTTCTAACATAGGATTCTGAACCACTAAATCTTGAATATTCTGTACATTTATAGCGAGATTATCCATCAAAGAGAACAGACCTTGACTGTCCATGTGCACACCTGTGTTCTGAACCACCCTGATGTAAAGGGGAAAAGAAAGACAGAACACAGTGCAAAGAAAAAAAAATGGTCTCAGAACTTCTCTTTTCCCTCTATTGAGAAGCATTAGTACTTTGGGCATCCAGTACTGTTATGAACAGGTAATTCAGAACCACAATGGACATTGAAGTTCAGAGCACACAAACTGACCTGACAATTACCAAAAACATAGGACGAGCTCTGAGACGTGGGAACTCTGCTGACCGCAATCCCTAATCCTATCACACCACACTAGAGGTAGCCGTGGATTGCGCCTAACGCTCCCTATGCAACTCGGCACAGCCTGAGAAACTAACTAGCCCTGAAGATAGAAAAATAAGCCTACCTTGCCTCAGAGAAATTCCCCAAAGGAAAAGGCAGCCCCCCACATATAATGACTGTGAGTAAAGATGAAAATACAAACCCAGAGATGAAATAGATTTAGCAAAGTGAGGCCCGACTTACTGAATAGACCGAGGATAGGAAAGATAGCTTTGCGATCAACACAAAAACCTACAAAGAACCACGCAGAGGGGCAAAAAGACCCTCCGCACCGACTAACGGTACGGAGGTGCTCCCTCTGCGTCTCAGAGCTTCCAGCACGCAAGAAAAACCAAAATAGCAAGCTGGACAGAAAAAATAGCAAACAAAAATAACACAAGCAAAACTTAGCTTATGCAGAGACAGGCCACAGGAACGATCCAGGAGAAAGCAAGACCAATACTAGAACATTGACTGGAGGCCAGGATCAAAGCACCAGGTGGAGTTAAATAGAGCAGCACCTAACGATTTAACCTCATCACCTGAGGAAGGAAACTCAGAAGCCGCAGTACCACTCTCATCCACCAAAGGAAGCTCATAGACAGAACCAGCCGAAGTACCACTCTCGAGCACAGGAGGGAGATTGGCCACAGAATTCACAATAGCTCACGCAAGCGTCGATCGATCTGAATGGCCAAAGACATAGACTCATTCAGACCAGCAGGCATGGGAAATCCCACCATGACATCCTTAAGGGCTTCAGAGAGACCCTTTCTGAAGATTGCTGCCAGGGCACATTCATTCCACTGAGTGAGCACAGACCACTTTCTAAACTTCTGACAATATATCTCCGCTTCATCCTGACCCTGACACAGAGCCAGCAAGATTTTCTCTGCCTGATCCACTGAATTAGGTTTGTCATAAAGCAATCCAAGCGCCAGGAAAAACGCATCAACATCACGCAATGCCGGATCTCCTGGCGCGCACACTATATGCGTCATCGCGCCCTCTGACCTGCACAGTTAGAGCAGAGAGACGCCGGGAAGATGGAGCGGCGCCCGGCGTGTGGAACGGGGCCAGGTGAATATGCGATACTTACCTGCTCCCGGCGCCGCTCCTTCTCCCGGACAGCTGGTCTCCGGGTGCAGCAGCTTCTTCCTCTATCAGCGGTCACCGTTACCGCTCATTAGAGAAATGAATATGTGGCTCCACCCCTATGGGAGTAGAGTCCATATTAATTTCTCTAATGAGCGGTCCCACGTGACCTCTGAACAGGGGAAGAACTGCGGCACCCGAAGACCGTGGGACTGCAGGGACAGCGCCAGGAGTGCCGGGACTAGTTAAGTATGCCTCAGCCCTCACCCGCTGACCCCACCGCCGACCGTGACTCGAGTGTAAGCTGAGAGGGGCACTTTCAGCCCAAAAATTTGGGCTGAAAATCTCGGCTTATACTCGAGTATACACGGTAGCTATGTCTCGTTCCTCGTATGCAGGCATTGCAGGATCTTAGGTATCCATAGTTACGTCCATTGATGAATTGACAGCTAGTTGCTGGTGGTGGTAATGATGGATACCTAAGATCCTGCAATGCCTGCATATGAGGAAGGAGACATAGCTAATAAAAAAAAAAACTATTCTACATTTCTAACTGCAGGTGTTTGCTAATATTATTACCTCTACTACATATTGGGATAAAATCTTGTAGATTGGAATATTCCTTTAATTGTTTACCCTTAATGACATATACTGGTTATAGCTATAAAACATTAGTGTATGCTATATAGGAAAAATTGCATAATAAATTGTGGAGGCAAAAATTTGGGGCTGAGGTAACAATTTTTGAATGGTATTTGACTAAATAGAATTTTTTATTTATTTATTCCATTTTTTCATGAAGTAATGTAAATCTCCTCAAGGACTAGCAAACGTCTTGTATACTTTGAAGGCTGCATTCTTTAAATTGGGGTGACTTTTGAGAGACTACCATAAAGATTCCCTTCAAAGTCACTTCAAAAGTGAATAGGTAGCTAAAATGCAATTTTTAAAAAAATTTTTTTCAAACTATGAAAAGTTGGTGTTAAAATGATAAGGATGTTTGACAAATCATGTTATCATAAAGTAGACATGTGGTAAAGGTGGCAGTGCGCTCTTTACTCCTCAGTCTTTAGTGTGTGGTTCAGCATGTCTCAAGGTATATATTACATGTAGGCTTATTGCTCTTTACTTTGTTTTACCAGCATGTGCTGTACTTTATCTACCGTATTTTTGTACTATAGGGTGCACCCCAAATTTAAGGTAGAAAATAGGAAAAACAAGTTTTTTATAAGCTGGGCGTCCGTCGCTTAGTCCGATTTTAAGGTATCTTACCTGGGAAAGGGCGGCTGCTGAGCGGGTTCACAGTTGGCATGGTTCCTTCCTTAGGAAGCCGACGCCAGCAGAAGTGGAGCAGTGCTGCAGGCCCTGGGTAGGAAAAATGGTGCAATGCTCGGTTCCCATTGTCGGCGGTGAAGCAGAGTAGAGTGCACTCAGGGGGTCTGCGGGCGCCCAGGTCCGCTAGCTGTAACCGCCTGGACCAGGGATCATCCCACCGAATGCTCGCTCTCCTTTTAACGTGGGCATAACGCTACTCAGACATCCCATTGTGAGGGTAAAACAGTGTGGCAATGTTTTATTGAACCTCAAAACAGGAAGATAACACACAGAACAGTCCCTGCAAAATACCCCCAGATGGTGCACATTACAGAGTCTCATCCTTCTGCTGATTTGATCGGGATAATGGCAGCTGTTACTTCAGAGCTCCCAGCGTTGACTACTGCACCTGTGGCACGCACATAGAAAGGAGGTAATGACAAGTGTAGGAAGATGACAGTCCATTCAGGTACAAGGCCAGTTGACCGAGTGTCACAACCTGGCTTCTCCGAACATCTCCATGGAGCCAGGTGACCGGCGGGTCCCAATCCTGGCTTTCTCTAAACGTATCCATGGTTCAATGATGGTCAATGGAGCAGATCTGTATTTTTCCAACTGGTGCCAAGGTCCCTTAGGTTGTTTCCTGTAAAATGATAGATCCGTTTCCCTCTTGATAATGTATTTGCTGCTGTCTGGTCCTTTGGATGTTTTGATATCTTGGCTGAAACTCTGTCTGTCTCTCAGTTTCTCTGTCTATAGAGGCAGGTAAGGCTACTTTCACTCTGGCGTTATTTGCAATACGTCGCAATGCGTCGTTTATGGGAAAAAACGCATCCTGCAAAGTTGTTGCAGGATGCGTTTTTGCCCCATACATTAACATTAGCGACGCATTGCGACACGTCGCAACCGTTGTGCGACGGTTGCGCCGTGTTGTGGCGGACCGCCGGGAGCAAAAAACGTTACATGTAACATTTTTTGCTGCCGACTGACCGCTTTTTCCGACCGCACATGCGTGGCTGGAACTCCGCCCCCACCTCCCCGCACCTCACAATGGGGCAGCGGATGCATCGGAAAAATGCATCCGTTGCCTCCATTGTGCGGCGCATTCACCGCTAGCGTCGGAATATCGGCCTGACGAACTGCGACGGGCCGAATCCGACGCTAGTGTGAAAGTAGCCTAACCTCTTTTTATGCTTGGTGTCCTTCATTCAGTATTGACATAAAGGGTAAGAATGGAGATGAGATCAACTAGCCATAATTATTTATTTAATCTATTTACATAGTGTTTCCTCCTCTGTTTTTGAAGTCACAAAACTATCTGACCTACAGAATGCATAATTAGCATATCAGTAAACATCGCTAGTCATTAACCTCTTCACCCCCGGAGCTTTTTTCGGTTTTGCATTTTCGTTTTTTGCTCCCCTCCTTCCCAGAGCCATAACTTTCTTATTTTTCCATCAATATGGCCATGTGAGGGCTTATTTTTTACGTTACGAGTTGTACTTTTGAACAACACCATTGGTTTTACCATGACATGTACTAGAAAACGGGAGTTCAGAGACACCAAACATGTCTAGTTTCTTTTTTATCTATGTGGTGAAAAAAAAATTACAAATTTTGCTAAAAAATAAAAAAGAATTTGCCATTTTCCAATACCCTTAGCGTCTCCATTTTTTGTGATCTTGGGTTGGTTGAGAGCTTATTTTTTACGCGCCGGGCTGACGGTTTTAAGGATACCATTTTGATGCAGAATCATTCTTTTGATCACCCATTACTGCAAATTCGTGGCGACCAAAAAAACTTAATTCTGGTGTTTTAACTTTTTTTCTCGCTACGCCGTTTAGCGATCAGGTTCATCCTTTTTTTATTGATAGATTGGACAATTCTGAATTTGGCGATACCAAATATGTGTATGTTTGATTTTTTTTTTACTGTTTTATTTTGAATGGGGGCGAAGGGAGGTAATTTGAACTTGTATATACATATATTTTTTTTAAATATTTTTAAACACATTTTTTTTTTTACTATTGTCATGCTTCAATAGTCTACATAGGAGACTAGAAGCTGGCACAGTTCGATCGCCTCTGTTACATAGAGGAGATGCTCAGATCCCCTCTATGTAGCAGAATTAGTGCAATGCTATGAGTGCCGACCAAAGAGTGGTGCTCATAGCAATCCGGCATCAACAACCATAGAGATCTCAAGGAGACCTTTAGTTGTCATGCCCGGTGCAGCGGTGCACGTATTTCCAGCCTGATGGCCGGAAGCGCGCTTTAAATGCCGCTGTCAGAGTTTGACATTGCCATTTAACTAGTTAATAGGTGCTAGTGGAACGCGATTACACTCGCGCCTATTGCGGACACATGTCAGCTGTTCAAAACAGCTGACATGTCCTGGCTTTCATGTGGGCTCACCGCCGCAGCCCGCATCAAAACAGGGGTACTGCCATCGGACGTACTATTCCATCCGATGTCAGTAAGGGGTTAAGGATAAGAGCACCATATGTTAAATGAAATGTTAATATTACAGTCTTACACAAGCAAAAGTCTGTTTTCTTGACCAACACATAAATTCACGTCAACATACAGATAACAGTCTGTTTTTCTTGGTTTGCTAAAAATAGTTGTCTGATTAGTTAAGATAAAATGCTGTCTCCACAATTAGTTTTCCAGAGGCCATCTTCTTGAAGACGTGGGCTTTTGCCGCTGCCGGCCTCCTGGGAAAGGGGCCCTGCCTCCAGTGTTCTGCAGCCCCACGTTAATCTACATTTGGACTATAAGACGCACCCCCATTTTCCCTGCAAACTTATGGGGAAAAATTGCATCTTATAGTCCAAAAAATAAGGTCTATAAAACCTTTATTTTTGGGATCATCTCTGAGCTAGAAGACTTGGTGGTGTCCTTAGCAGTCATAGAGGTCATACCAAATACTAGATGGAGTAGTTTTGATGTGGGGCGTATTCATTTGTGTGAAACTCCATCTTGTCAGCTTTTTTGGAAACTTTTCGGTGAGGTTTTTTTTATTAAGATCTTACATTTTGAAGGGTCTGTAATCACTTTATGTTGAGCACTGAAAAATTGTATTTATACATACATAAATACTGTATACCACACACCTACTTGTTACATATGATATTGTATTGCCTGGACTGATCAGTATTTCCTTTATTTACTTTATAGTTATTATCAGCGACTCTGAGGAGAATGTTGGTATGTACTGCACGTTACCATTACATGTTTCTTAACCCTGTCTCGTGGTAATCAGTATTAACTTTCCTGCCAGCCCCATTTTTAAAGTCTGACTCGTCACTTTATGTGGTAACAACTTTGAAATGTTTCTGCTTCTGTCAGTGATTCTGAGATTGTGACTTTCTTTTTGTAAAACATTGTACCTGTTACTACTGGTAAATTGAAATAATAAGTTTTTCTTTATTTATGAAATTATGACACAGTTTCTGAAAATTTAGAAAAATGTGCAATTTTTAAACCTAAAGGGATATTCCCATCTCAAAGATCCTACCCCAATATGTAGTAGGTGTAATAATAATATTAGCAGATACCTCCAATTAGAAATGTAGTATAGTTTTTTATTCACTTTGTCTCTTTCCTCATGTTTAGGCATTGTAGGATCTTAGGTATCCATGGTTACGCCCACTGATGAAGTGACAGCTAGTTGCTAGTGGTCGTATCTATGGATACCTAAGATCCTGCAATGCCTGCATATGAGGAATGAGACATACAGTGGGGCAAAAAAGTATTTAGTCAGTCAGCAATAGTGCAAGTTCCACCACTTAAAAAGATGAGAGGCGTCTGTAATTTACATCATAGGTAGACCTCAACTATGGGAGACAAACTGAGAAAAAAAAATCCAGAAAATCACATTGTCTGTTTTTTTTAACATTTTATTTGCATATTATGGTGGAAAATAAGTATTTGGTCAGAAACAAAATTTCATCTCAATACTTTGTAATATATCCTTTGTTGGCAATGACAGAGGTCAAACGTTTTCTGTAAGTCTTCACAAGGTTGCCACACACTGTTGTTGGTATGTTGGCCCATTCCTCCATGCAGATCTCCTCTAGAGCAGTGATGCTTTTGGCTTTTCGCTTGGCAACACGGACTTTCAACTCCCTCCAAAGGTTTTCTATAGGGTTGAGATCTGGAGACTGGCTAGGCCACTCCAGGACCTTGAAATGCTTCTTACGAAGCCACTCCTTCGTTGCCCTGGCGGTGTGCTTTGGATCATTGTCATGTTGAAAGACCCAGCCACATTTCATCTTCAATGCCCTTGCTGATGGAAGGAGGTTTGCACTCAAAATCTCACGATACATGGCCCCATTCATTCTTTCATGTACCCGGATCAGTCGTCCTGGCCCCTTTGCAGAGAAACAGCCCCAAAGCATGATGTTTCCACCACCATGCTTTACAGTAGGTATGGTGTTTGATGGATGCAACTCAGTATTCTTTTTCCTCCAAACACGACAAGTTGTGTTTCTACCAAACAGTTCCAGTTTGGTTTCATCAGACCATAGGACATTCTCCCAAAACTCCTCTGGATCATCCAAATGCTCTCTAGCAAACTTCAGACGGGCCCGGACATGTACTGGCTTAAGCAGTGGGACACGTCTGGCACTGCAGGATCTGAGTCCATGGTGGCGTAGTGTGTTACTCATGGTAGGCCTTGTTACATTGGTTCCAGCTCTCTGCAGTTCATTCACTAGGTCCCCCCGCGTGGTTCTGGGATTTTTGCTCACCATTCTTGTGATCATTCTGACCCCACGGGGTGGGATTTTGCGTGGAGCCCCAGATCGAGGGAGATTATCAGTGGTCTTGTATGTCTTCCATTTTCTAATTATTGCTCCCACTGTTGATTTATTCACTCCAAGCTTGTTGGCTATTGCAGATTCAGTCTTCCCAGCCTGGTGCAGGGCTACAATTTTGTTTATGGTGTCCTTTGACAGCTCTTTGGTCTTCACCATAGTGGAGTTTGGAGTCAGACTGTTTGAGGGTGTGCACAGGTGTCTTTTTATACTGATAACAAGTTTAAACAGGTGCCATTAATACAGGTAATGAGTGGAGGAAAGAGGAGACTCTTAAAGAAGAAGCTACAGGTCTGTGAGAGCCAGAAATCTTGATTGTTTGTTTCTGACCAAATACTTATTTTCCACCATAATATGCAAAAAAAATGTTAAAAAAACAGACAATGTGATTTTCTGGATTTTTTTTTCTCAGTTTGTCTCCCATAGTTGAGGTCTACCTATGATGTAAATTACAGACGCCTCTCATCTTTTTAAGTGGTGGAACTTGCACTATTGCTGACTGACTAAATACTTTTTTGCCCCACTGTATACTACATTTCTAATTGGAGGTATTTGCTAATATTATTATTATTACACCTACTACATTTTGAGATAGGATCTTGGAGATGGGATTATCCCTTTAGCTGTACACCCTTGATGACATACACGGTATATAGTGTAGTGCAGCAGTGTCCACACTGTGCAGTGATGAGGCAGTGACCCAACCAAGTTCAAAACAAAACATGTTTAATATCTGAAAACTCACACAGTGCCCAACACGCTGTATCCACCGGATCGCAGCTGGGAAAACAAAAGATAGTCTGAGACCAGTTGCCAGGAGCGACTACACGCCCGTATCCATGGAGGGTGCCAGACCTTTTGGCTTCACTTGGCCCTGTGTTGCCTCACACAGGGAATGCTCTGCCAGCAAGATCACACTGACACACCCAAACCCTCCTGCAGGTTTTTTTTTTACTCTCTGCCAGACTCTGTGGCCATAGGCGACTTGTAAGGTCTGGGTTGGAAGAAACGGTCCGGCCCCACTTCCTTCCTGCAGTTCGTGTCAAAAATAAAAGCCCATACCGGTTTTCTTGAACAATTCCTTGGTCCAATAACTTGACCAGGTTCCAGCTCACTTTTATTCTGCCTTGTGACCCACAGGCATCCTACTGTGACCACAAGGCACTCCAGCGGATCTACTGAGCGCATCCTGGGGGACACATAGCGACCCTCCCATATGACACCTTTCACTGCCTCAGAATTGCTAAAAAACATTAGTCTCTGCTATATATGGGGCAATGCTGCGTTCAGGAGAAATTGGAGGCTGAAGTACGATTTTTTTTTTTAATGGAATTTGACTAAAAGATTTTTTTTAATGTTTTCATTAATGTAAAGCCCATCAAGTGTTAGCTAACTTCTTGTATAGTTTGAAGCCTCCATTCTTTAAACTGGGGTGACTTTTGAGAGGTTACAATAAAGAGGCCATTCAAAGTCACTTCAGAAGTGAGTAGGTCCCTAAAATGCTTTTTTTTACATTTCTTTAAAAATATGAAAAATTGCTGTTAAATTATTAAGGATGTTTGACAATTCATGTCATCATAAAGTAGACATGTGGTAAAGGTGGCAGTGCGCTCTTTACCACTCAGTCTTTTTATTTTGTGATTCAGCATGTCTCAAGGTATATACACTGCTCAAAAAAATAATGGGAACACTTAAACAACTGAATATAACTCCCAGTATATCAAACGTCTGTGAACTCAAACTGTCCACTTAGGAAGTGTTAGGGCTAGCGGAATGCACCGAGAAAATAGAGATGTTTATTATAAATGGTGCGTTCGCAGCCCGGGGTCCACCGTGCAGGAGGAACCTGCTGCTAGCGAATGGCGGTACTTTTTGGCGGTATAGATTAGCTCTGTTACTCCACAGAGTAGCCGTGAAAGGGAAGCACTGCGCCCTGTTAGCCTTACAGGAGCACAAGCTTACTGCCAAGCTGATAGCAGTCAGTGGTTATGCAACATGCAATCTCCTCACCGGAGAAACCGGTATTCTAGGGGCCTATTTCAGCCGGGTCCCTGAACACACTCATACAATCTCCTCACCAGAGGTGCCGGTATTCTAGGGGCTTATTTCAGCCGGGTCCCTGAACACACTCATGCATAACCACAGTGGCGCAAAGCACATATATGAATTGACACTAGCGCATGGCCGTGCGGCCATGTGAGCCTTATATAGCTGCAGCAAGTAAAAGATCTTCCTAGAAGGACCAATGAGAGACTGCCATACCTGAGCATGTGACCCTAAATCTCCACTGAGAGATCTTGCCCTGGACATGCTCAGTGTGTGCAAAGCAGGACTTAGTCCTAGCACTTAAAGGACCTTACTGAAAGGACCAATGTACTTAGCTGCAGTATCTGACCATGTGACCCTCGATCTCCACTGAGAGATCTTACTCAGGGCATGCTCAGAACGAGAAAAGCAGGACTTAGACCCAGACGCGTCTGCTCGCCGCTGCCCAGCACTGACTTCAATGGCAGAAGCAGGAAAAGCAGCAGTAACTCTTTGTGCAGAGTGGGACTGAGCAAGATGCTGGGGCAGACGTCTCCGCTGAGCAGGCTCCACTGGGGCAGGAGAAGAATCGGAGACCGCAGTGGAGATGGCCCGAGATTCCCCCTGTGCAGAGGCGGGATCTCGACCCCTAACAGGAAGCAACATTGTTTGACAATCAATTTCACATGCTTTTGTGCAAATAGAATAGACAACAGATGGAAATTATTGGCAATTATCAAGACGCACTCAATAAAAGAGTGGTTCTGCAGGTGGGTACCACAGACCACATCTCAGTACCATTGCTTTCTGGCTGATGTTTTGGTCACTTTTGAATGTTGGTTGTGCTTTCACACTCGTGGTAGCATGAGACGGACTCTACAACCCACACAAGTGGCTCAGGTAGTGCAGCTCATCCAGGATGGCACATCAATGCGAGCTGTGGCAAGAAGACTTGCTGTGTCTGTCAGCATAGTGTCCAGAGGCTGGAGGCTCTAACAGGAGACAGGCCAGTACACCAGGAGACGTGGAGGGGGCCATAGGAAGGCAACAAACCAGCAGCAGGACCGCTACCTCAGCCTTTGTGCAAGGAGGAACAGGAGGAGCTTTGCAAAATGACCTCCAGCAGGTCAGAAATGTGTATGTGTCTGCACAAACGGTTAGAAACCAACTCCAAGAGGATGGTCTGAGTGCCCAACGTCCACAGATTGGGGTTGTGTTCCCAGCCCAACACCGTGCAGGACGCTTGGCATTTGCCACAGAACACCAGGAGTGGCAAATAATTATTTATTATAGCGCCATTTATTCCATGGCGCTTTACATGTGAGGAGAGGTATACATAATAAAAACAAGTATAATAATCTTAAACAATACAAGTCACGACTGGTACAGTAGGAGAAAGGACCCTGCCCGCGAGGGCTCACAATCTGCAAGGGATGGGTGTGGATAGAGTAGGTGAGGGTAGAGCTGGTCGTGCAATGTTTTGGTTACTGCAAGTTGTAGGTTTGTTGGAAGAGGTAGATCTTCAGGTTATTTTTGAAGGTTTTGATGGTAGGCGAGAGTCTGATATGTTGTGGTAGAGCGTTCCAGAGTAGGGATGATGCGCTAAAAAAATCTTGAATGCGATCGTGGGAAGAGTAGATAAGAGGGGAGTAGAGAAGGAGATCTTGTGAGGATCAGAGGTTACGTGGAGGTAAGTATCGGGAGAAGAGGTCACAGATGTATGGAGGAGACAGGTTGTTTATTGCTTTGTATGGCATGGTTAGGGTTTTGTACTGGAGTCTCTTGGTAATGTGGAGACAGTGAAGGGATTGACAAAGGGGAGTGGCCGGGAAAAAAGTGGATTAGTCGGGCAGCAGAGTTTAGAATAGATTGGAAGGGTGCAAGAGTGTTCGAGGGGAGGCCACAGAGCAGGAGGTTGCAGTAGTCTAGGCGGGAGATGATGAGGGCATGGACTAGGGGTTTTGCAGATTCTTGGTTTAGGAATGTACAGATCTGTGAAATATTTTTGAGTTGAAGGCAGACGGAAGTGGAAAGGGCTTGGATATGTAGTCTGAAGGAGAGATAGATCAATGTCAAGGAGTACCCCAAGGCAGCGAGTTTGTGGGACTGGGGAGAGTGGGCAGACGTTTACTGTAATAGATAGGTTCATTTTTTTTTGGGGGGGGGGGGGGGTCGCGTGAGATGGTGGGAAAGGTGATGAATTCTGTTTTGTCCATGTTAAAGGGACTCTGTCACCCCCTCAGCCGTTAAAAACTAAAAGAGCCACCTTGTGCAGCAGCAATGCTGCATTCTGACAAGGTGGCTCTTTAGTTATTGGTGCAGTCAAAGCAGAAATAAAGCATTTTTTAATTTCGCAAAAATACCTGTCTTTAGTCGTGGAGGCAGGTCTTAACCCCCCTGCTGCACACGTCACGCTGCTGTCACTCAACTGTCTTCTCGGCGCAGGGCGCCGTCCTCTCCACGCTGTTTTCAAATCAAATTTGGCGCCTGCGCTGTTTTGTTCTGCCTGGGGCAGGCGCACTGAGCGCTGCCCGTTTGACCTCAGATGCAGTCCCGCAGACTGCGCCTGTGTAGCCACCCAGCTTGTGAATCCCAGCCGCGCACTGTGCATAATGCATAACACACTGCGGGGCTGTGATTCACAAACTGGGTGGCCGCAGAGGCGCAGTCTGCGAGACTGCTTCTGAGGTCAGACAGGCAGCGCTCACTGCGCCTGCCCCAGGTAGAACACAACAGCGCAGGCGCTGGATTTGATTTGAAAACAGCGCGGAGGGGCGCCGCCCGGCGCCGAAGAAGCCTTGAGTGATGGCAGCGTGGCGTGTGCAGCAGGGAGGTTAAGACCTGCCTGCGTCCACGACAAAAGACAGGTATTTTTGCAAAATTATAAAACGCTTTATTTCTGCTTTGACTGCACCAATAACTAAAAGGGTATGTGTCCACGTTCAGGATTGCATCAGGATTTGGTCAGGATTTTATGTCAGTATTTGTAAGCCAAAACCAGGAGTGGAACAATTAGAGGAAAAGTATAATAGAAACATATGCACCACTTCTGTATTTATCACCCACTACTGGTTTTGGCTTACAAATACTGATGTAAAATACTGACCAAATACTGATGCAATCCTGAACGTGGACACATACCCAAAGAGTCACCTTGTCAGAATGCAGCATTACTGCTGCACAAGGTGGCTCTTTTAGTTTCTAAGGGCTGGAGGGGGTTTCAGAGTCGCTTTAAGTTTTAGAAATCTAGTGGAGAAGAAGGATAGAATAGCGGACAGACATTGAGGGATTCTAGTTAGTAGGCTGGTGAAGCGGACGGACATAGAGGGATTGTAGTTAGTAGGCTGGTGATATCTGGTCAAGTGTGTAATGCCAAGGGATGAGAGGGTCTGTAATAATAGGGAATGGTCCACTGTGTCAAAGACAAAGGACAGGTCCAGGAGGAGGAGGATAGAGTAGTGTTGCTTGCTGTTGGTGGTTAATAGGTCATTGGTGACCTTAGGGCAGTTTCAGTGGAGTGGTGTAACCGGAAGACAGATTGTAAGCTGTCGAAGAGGGAGCAGGAAGAGAGATGGGAGGACAGTTCAAGATGGTCGTGTTGTTCCAGTAGTTTTGAGGCATAGGGGAGAAGTGATATAGGGCGATAGCTAGACACAGAGGATGCGTCAAGAGAGGAGTTTTTGAGGATAGGTGTAATTGAGGCATGTTTAAAGCTTGAGGGGAAAACACCAGTTTTTAATGATACGTTGAAGGGTCCTCTCCCCTCTGTACCAGTCTGTCACTGTAAACCTGCTTACTGTAATCGATATCTATAACCCTGTATGTAACCCCTTTATCATGTACAGCACGATGGAATTAATGGTGCTATATAAAATAATAATAATAATAATAATAATAATAATAAAGAGATGTGTTGGGATGAAGACTGTGGCGAGGTTTGGGATGAAGTGGGAAGGGATCAGGACAATGCACAGGTGGTGAGATGCGGTCTTGAGAGTAGAGTGGAGAGTCGATCTTCTGTAATGGTGGAGAAGTTTGTTTTGGACGTGGAGGGCTGGGCAGTTGGGAGGAAGGGCTCTGGGGGGTTGTCGACCAAAACTCTCTGATGTTATCAATCTTTTGCTTGAAAAATTCACCACCGGTGCCCTGTGCTCTTCATAGATGAAAGCAGGTTCACACTGAGCACAGGTGACAGACATGACAGAGTCTGGAGACGCCGTGGAGAGCGATCTGCTGCTTGCAACATCCTTCAGCATGACTGGTTTGGCAGTGGGTCAGTAATAGTGTTGGGTGGCATTTCTTTGGAGGGCCGCACAGCCCTCCATGTGCTCGCAGAGGTAGCCTGACTGCCATTAGGTACCGAGATGAGATCCTCAGACCCCTTGTGAGACCAAATGCTGGTGCAGTTGGCCCTGGGTTCCTCCTAATGCAGGACAATGCCAGACCTCATGTGGCTGGAGTGTGTCAGCAGTTCCTGCAAGATGAAGGCATTTAAGCTATGGACTGGCCGGCCCGTTCTCCAGACCTGAATCTGATTGAACACATCTGGGACATCATGTCTTGCACCATCCACCAACGTCACGTTGCACCACAGACTGTCCAGGAGTTGGCCAATGCTTTAGTCCAGGTCTTGGAAAAGATCCCTCAGGAGACCATCCGCCACCTCATCAGGAGCATGTGGGCTTCTGCCGCCTCTGGCCTCCTGGGAAGAAAGAGCCCTGTATTCTGTGATTCTGCTCTATCACCGATGCCACCCCCTCCCCTACCCCCTCCCCCCAATCTACATTTGGACTATAAGACACACCCTTCATTTTTCTCTCAATCTTGTGTGGACAAATTGCATCTTATAGTCCAAAAATTACAATATATGAATGTCGCTTATTTTTAAAATCATCCCTAAGCTAGAAGACTTGGTGGTGTCCTTAGCAATCATAAAGGTCATACCAAATACTAGATGGAGTAGTTTTGATGTGGGGCGGATTCATTTTTGTGAAACGCAGTCTTGTCCACATTTTGGAAACTGTTCTTGTGTTCAGTGAGGTATTAATTAAGATCTTCCTTTTTGAAGGTTCTGTAGTCACTTTATGGTGAGCACTGATAAAATTGTATTTATCCATTCATAAATATATCACACACCTACGTGTTACATATGTTATTTTATCGCCTGGACTGATCAGTATTTCCATTAATTACTATATAGGTATCGATGACAATGAGGATATTGTCGGTATGTACTGCCCATTACCATTCCATGTTTCATAACCCTGTCTCGTGGTAATCGGTATTAACCTTCCTGACAGCCTCATTTTTAAAGTCTGACACGTCACTTTAAGTGGTAATAACTTTGAAATGTTTCTGCTTCTGTCAGTGATTCTGAGATTGTGATTTTCTTTTTGTAAAACATTGTTCCTGTTGCTACTGGTAAATTTAGATTAATAAGGTTTGCTTTATTCATGAAATTTTGACACAGTTTCTGAAAATGTTGAAAATGTGCAAATTTTAAATTTAAAGGCATTTTCCCATCTAAGGCCAGCATCACACGAGCGAATTTTACGGATGTATGAGAGGTGCAGAAAATATGGATTGCATACAGTACAATGATTCTCTATGGCCCAGCTCCTATCTGCCGTATTTTACTGATCCGTATTATGCGGTCTTCTACGGCCGTAGAAAATCGCAGCATGCTGCGTTTGTCATTGTATTGCGCAAAAAATACGCCAATGAAAGTCTATGGGGGCGAGAAAAATACAGATTACACACGGACCAACAGTGTGACTTGCGAGAAATACGCAGCGGTGTTCTAGCAAAAAGCTGGCAATTCAGTGCGGTGTACAGTAAAATCACACTGACCGGTTAGAATAGAATAGCTAAAATAAATGTCTACACATAGTATAGGGGTGTATATATATATGTCAGTGAGACACATATATGTATATATATTTATATTTCAGATAGCGCTAGATAGCAGAAAAGCCGGTAATTCAATTGCCGGCTTTTGCTTTCTCCTTCTGAAACTCGACATGATATGAGACATGGTTTACATACAGTAAACCATCTCATAGCCCTTCTTTTATTACATATTCCTCTTTAGTAATGGAAGAAGTGTCTGTATGTTAAATTTGGGGGCTCTCGCTATTAAAATAAAGGGTTAAATCGCGGAAGAAATTGGAGTGGGCTCCCGCGCAATATTCTCCGACAGAGTGGGAAAGCCAGTGACTGAGGGCAGATATTAATAGCCTGGAGAGGGTCCATGGTTATTGGCCCCCCCCATGGCTAAAAACACCTGCCCCCAGCCACCCCAGAAAAGTCACATCTGGAAGATGCGCCTATTCTGGCACTTGGCCACTCTCTTCCCATTCCCGTGTAGCTGTGGGATATGGGGTAATGAAGGGTTAATGTCACCTTGCTATTGTAAGGTGACATTAAGCCAGATTAATAATGGAGAGGCGTCAATTATGACACCTATCCATTATTAATCCAGTTGCCTTCTTCCTGAAGATGTGGGCTTCTGCCACTGCTGACCTCCTGGGAAGAAGGGGCCCTGCCTCCTGTTATTCTGCTCCATCACCGATGCCACCCCCTCCCCTCACCCCCCGCAATCTACATTTGGACTATAAGACACACCCTTCATTTTTCTCTCAATCTTATGTGGACAAATTGCATCTTATAGTCCAAAAATTACAATATAAGAATGTCGCTTATTTTTAATATCATCCCTAAGCTAGAAGACTTGGTGGTGTCCTTAGCAATCATAGAGGTCATACCAAATACTAGATGGAGTAGTTTTGATGTGGGGCGTATTCATTTTTGTGAAACGCAGTCTTGTCCACATTTTGGAAACTGTTCTTGTGTTCAGTGAGGTATTAATTAAGATCTTACTTTTTGGAGGTTCTGTAGTCACTTTATGCTGAGCACGGAAAAAATTGTATTTATCCATTCATAAATATATCACACACCTACGTGTTACATATGTTATTTTATCGCCTGGACTGATCAGTATTTCCTTTAATTACTATATAGGTATCGATGACAATGAGGAGATTGTCGGTATGTACTGCCCATTACCATTCCATGTTTCATAACCCTGTCTCGTGGTAATCAGTAATATCCTTCCTGACAGCCCCATTTTTAAGTCTGACACGTCACTTTAAGTGGTAACAACTTTGAAATGTTTCTGCTTCTGTCAGTGATTCTGAGATTGTGATTTTCTTTTTGTAAAACATTGTACCTGTTACTACTGGTAAATTTAGATTAATAAGGTTTGCTTTATTCATGAAATTATGACACAGTTTCTAAAAATTTTGAAAATGTGCAAATTTTAAATTTAAAGGCATTTTCCTATCTCAAAGATGCTATCCCAACATGTAGTAGGGGTAGTAATAATAATAATAATAATATTAGCAAATACTTCCAATTAGAAATGTAGAATAGTTTTTTTGATTACCGTATATACTCGAGTATAAGCTGACCCGATTATAAGCCGACCCCCCTAATTTTGCCACAAAAAACTGGGAAAACTTATTGATTCGAGTATAAGCCTAGGGTAGGAAATGCAGCAGCTACCGGTGAATTTCAAAAATAAAAATAGATGCTCCATACCGTTCATTATTGCCCCATAGATGCTCCATATAAAGCTGTGCCACATATAATGCTGCATACCGTTCATTATTGCCCCATAGACGCTCTGTATAAATCTGTGCCACATATAATGCTCCATACTGTTCATTATTGCCCCATAGATGCTCCATATAAAGCTGTGCCACATATAATGCTCCATATTGTTCATTATTGCCCCATAGATGCTCCATATAAAGCTGTGCCACATATAATGCTCCATACTGTTCATTATTGCCCCATAGATGCTCCATATAAAGCTGTGCCACATATAATGCTCCATATTGTTCATTATTGCCCCATAGATGTGCCATAGAAAGCTCTGCCATATAGTGCTCTTCACCGTTCATTATGGTCCCATAGATGTGCCATAGAAAGCTCTGCCATATAGTGCTCTGCTCCGTGCATTATTGCCCCATAGAAAGCTGTGCCATATAAAACTGTGCCATATAGTGCTCTGCACCGTTCATTATTGCCCCATAGAAAGCTGTGCCATATAAAGCTGTGCTATATATTGCTCTGCACCGTTCATTATTGCCCCATAGAAAGCTGTGCCATATAAAGCTGTGCCATATAGTGCTCTGCACCGTTCATTATGGTCCCATACATGTGCCATATAAAACTGTGCCATATAGTGCTCTGCACCGTTCATTATTGCCCCATAGAAAGCTGTGCCATATAAAGCTGTGCCATATAATGCTCTGCACCGTTCATTATTGCCCCATAGAAAGCTGTGCCATATAAATCTGTGCCATATAGTGCTCTGCACCGTTCATTATTACCCCATAGATGTGCCATAGAAAGCTCTGTCATATAGTGCTCTGCACTGTTCATTATTGCCCCATATAAAGCTGTGCCATATAGTGCTCTGCACCGTTCATTATGGTCCCATAGATGTGCCATAGAAAGCTCTGCCATATAGTGCTCTGCACCGTTCATTATTGCCCCATAGAAAGCTGTGCCATATAAAACTGTGCCATATAGTTTTCTGCACCATTCATTATTGCCCCATAGATGTGCCATAGAAAGCTCTGTCATATAGTGCTCTGCACCGTTCATTATTGCCCCATAGAAAGCTGTGCCATAGAATGCTCTGCCGTACAGTGCTCTGCACCGTTCATTATTGCCCCATAGATGTGCCATAGAAAGCTGTGCTACCGGTATAATGCTGCGGCTGCTGCAATTAAAAAAATAAAAAATGCCATACTCGCCTCTCTTGCTTGCAGCTCCTCAGCGTCCCGTCCCGGCGTCTCTCCGCTCTGACTGTTCAGGCAGAGGGTGGCGCGCACACTATATGCGTCATCGCGCCCTCTGACCTGCACAGTTAGAGCAGAGAGACGCCGGGAAGATGGAGCGGCGCCCGGCGTGTGGAACGGGGCCAGGTGAATATGCGATACTTGCCTGCTCCCGGCGTCCCGCTCCTTCTCCCGGACAGCTGGTCTCCGGGTGCAGCAGCTTCTTCCCCTATCAGCGGTCACCGTTACCGCTCATTAGAGAAATGAATATGCGGCTCCACCCCTATGGGAGTAGAGTCCATATTCATTTCTCTAATGAGCGGTCCCACGAGACCGCTGAACAGGGGAAGAACTGCGGCACCCGAAGACCGTGGGACTGCAGGGACAGCGCCAGGAGCGCCGTGACTAGGTAAGTATGCCTCAGCCCTCACCTGCCGACCCCACCGCCGACCGTGACTCGAGTATAAGCCGAGAGGGGCACTTTCAGCCCAAAAATTTGGGCTGAAAATCTCGGCTTATACTCGAGTATATACGGTAGCTATGTCTCGTTCCTCATATGCAGGCATTGCAGGATCTTAGGTATCCATAGTTACGTCTATTGATGAATTGACAGCTAGTTGCTGGTGGTAATGATGGATACCTAAGATCCTGCAATGCCTGCATATGAGGAAGGAGACATAGCTAATTAAAAAAAAACTATTCTACATTTCTAACTGCAGGTATTTGCTAATATTATTATTACCTCTACTACATATTGGGATAAGATCTTGTAGATTGGAATATTCCTTTAATTGTTTACCCTTAATGACATATACTGGTTATAGCTATAAAACATTAGTGTATACTATAAAGGGCATTGGTACGTTCAGGAAAAATTGCATAATAAATTGTGGAGGCAAAAATTTGGGGCTGAGGTAACAATTTTTGAATGGTATTTGACTAAATGGAATTTTTTATTTATTTATTCCATTTTTCATGAAGTAATGTAAATCTCCTCAAGGATTAGCAAACGTCTTGTATACTTTGAAGGCTGCATTCTTTAGTTTGTGGTGACTTTTGAGAGACTACCATAAAGATTCCCTTCAAAGTCACTTCAAAAGTGAATAGGTAGCTAAAATGCAATTTTTTTAAATTTTTTTTCAAACTATGAAAAGTTGGTGTTAAAATGATAAGGATGTTTGACAAATCATGTTATCATAAAGTAGACATGTGGTAAAGGTGGCAGTGAGCTCTTTACTCCTCAGTCTTTCGTTTGTGGTTCAGCATGTCTCAAGGTATATATTATATGTAGGCTTATTGCTCTTTACTTTGTTTTACCAGCATGTGCTATACTTTATCTACCGTATTTTTGTACTATAGGGTGCACCCCAAATTTAAGGTAGAAAATAGGAAAAACAAGTTTTTTATAAGCTGGGCGTCCGTCGTTTAGTCCGATTTTAAGGTATCTTACCTGGGAAAGGGCGGCTGCTGAGCGGGTTCACAGTTGGCATGGTACCTTCCTCAGATAGCCGACGCCAGCAGAAGTGGAGCAGTGCTGCAGGTCCTGGGTAGGAAAAATGTTGCAATGCTCGGTTCCCATTGTCGGCGGTGAAGCAGAGTAGAGTGCACTCAGGGGGTCTGCGGGCGCCCAGGTCCGCTAGCTGTAACAGCATGGACCAGGGATCATCCCACCAAACGCTCGCTCTCCTTTTAACGTGGGCATAACGCTACTCAGACATCCCATCGTGAGGGTAAAACAGTGTGGCAATGTTTTATTGAACCTCAAAACAGGAAGATAACACACAGAACAGTCCCAGCAAAATACCCCCAGATGGTGCACATTAGAGTCTCATCCTTCTGCTGATTTGATCGGGATAATGGCAGCTGCTACTTCAGAGCTCCCAGTGTTGACTACTGCACCTGTGGCACGCACATAGAAAGGAGGTAATGACAAGTGTAGGAAGATGACAGTCCATTCAGGTACAAGGCCAGTTGACCGAGTGTCACAACCTGGCTTCTCCGAACATCTCCATGGAGCCAGGTGACCGGCGGGTCCCAATCCTTGCTTTCTTTAAACGTATCCATGGTTCAATGATGGTCAATGGAGCAGATCTGTATTTTTCCAACTGGTGCCAAGGTCCCTTAGGTTGTTTCCTGTAAAATGATAGATCCGCTTCCCTCTTGATAATGTATTTGCTGCTGTCTGGTCCTTTGGATGTTTTGATATCTTGGCTGAAACTCTGTCTGTCTCTCAGTTTCTCTGTCTATAGAGGCACGTAACCTCTTTTTATGCTTAGTGTCCTTCATTCAGCATTGACATAAAGGGTAAGAATGGAGATAAGATCAACTAGCAATACTTACCGTATATACTCGAGTATAAGCCGTGATTTTCAGCCCATTTTTTTTAGGTTGAAAGTCCCCCTCTCGGCTTATACTTGAGTCATACCTAGGGGTCGGCAGGTGAGTGGGGGCGGGGGCTGTCTAATTATACTTACTTACTCCTGGTGCGGTCCCTGCGTGTCCCTGCTTCTTCCAGCGCTGCATATTCTTCCTGTACTGAGCGGTCACATGGTACCGCTCATTATAGTAATGAATATGCGGCTCCACCTCCCATAGGGGTGGAGCCGCATATTCATTACGGTAATGAGCGGTAACGGTGACCGCTCAGTACAGGAAGAATATGCGGCGCCTGGGAAGCAGGGACTGCACCGCGCCAGCAGTAGGTAAGTATACGGGGAGGGGAGCGCAGCGCTGCGCGATATTTACCTTCTCCTCGTTCCGGTGCGGCTCCGTCATCAGCGTCCTCTGGCTGTGACGCTCAGGTCAGATTGTGCGATGACGTTGTCAGTGCGCGCCCTCTGCTGAACGTCAGTGTTGAGGATGGAGCCGCACCCGAACGAGGAGCAGGTGAAAGTGCCGGGGTCCTGAGCGACGGAGAGGTGAGTATATGATTTTTTTTATTGCAGCCACAGCATATGGGGCAAGTGACTGTATGGAGCATCTGTATGGGGCCATAACACTTGTGCAGCTCTATAAGGGGCAGTGTCTGTATGGAGCATCTTATGAGGCCATAAAGTTTGTGCAGCACTATAAGGGGCAAGTGACTGTATGGAGCATCTTATGGGGCCATTACAATTGTGCAGCACTATAAGGGGCAGTGACTGTAAGGAGCATCTTATGGGGCCATAACAAATTGTGCAGCACTAAGAGGGGCAGTGACTGTATGGAGCATCTGTATGGGGCCATAATGTTTGTGCAGCACTATAATGGGCAGTGACTGTGTGGATCATCTTATGGGGCCATAACGTTTGTGCAGCTCTATAAGGGGCAGTGACTGTATGGAGCATCTTATGGGGCCATAATGATTGTGCAGCATTATATGGGGCAAGTGACTGTATGGATCATCTTATGTGGCCATAACGATTGTGCAGCACTATAAGGGGCAAGTGTCTGTATGGAGCATTTTATGGGGCCATAACGTTTGTGCAGCATTATATGGGGAAAGTGACTGTATGGAGCATCTTATGGGGCCATAACGTTTGTGCAGCACTATAATGGGGCAAGTGAGTGTATGGAGCATCTTATAGGGCCATAACGATTGCGCAGCATTATATGGGGCAAGTGTCTGTATGGAGCATCTTATGGGGCCATAACGTTTGTGCAGCATTATATGGGGCAAGTGACTGTATGGAGCATCTTATGGGGCCATAACGTTTGTGCAGCACTATAATGGGGCAATTGACTGTATGGAGCATCTTATGGGGCCCTAATGTTTGTGCAGCATTATATGAGGCAAGTGACTGTATGGAGCATCTTATGGGGCCATAACATTTGTGCAGCATTATATGGGGCAAGTGACTGTATGGAGCATCTTATGGGGCCATAACGTTTGTGCAGCATTATATGGGGCAAGTGACTGTATGGAGCATCTAATGGGGCCATAAGGTTTGTGCAGCATTATATGGGGCAAATGACTGTGTGGATCATCTTATGGGGCCATAACGTTTTTGCAGCACTATAAGGGGCAAATGTGTCTATGGAGCATCTTATGGGGCCCTTATTACCCTTTATGCAGGATTATATGGGGCATATTTTAATATGGAGCATTTAATGGGGCCCATCAAACTTTATGGAGCATTATATGGGGCTCCTGATTCAATATGGATTTTCAAAAACACTTAACCTACTGATGTCTCAATTAATTTTACTTTTATTGGTATCTATTTTTACTTTTGACATTTACCGTTAGCTGCTGTATTTTCCAACCTAGGCTTATACTCGAGTCAATAAGTTTTCCCAGTTTTTTGTGGCAAAATTAGGGGGGGTCGGCTTATACCCTGGTTGTCTTATACTCGAGTACATATGGTATTTATTTAATCTATTTACATAGTGTTTCCTCCTCTGTTTTTGAAGTCACAAAACGATCTGGCCTACAGATTGCATAATTAGCATATCAGTAAACACAGCTAGTCATTAACCTCTTCACCCCCGGAGCTTTTTTCGATTTTGCATTTTCTTTTTTTGCTCCCCTCCTTCCCAGAGCCATAACTTTTTTATTTTTCCGTCAATATGGCCATGTGAGGGCTTAATTTTTACATTACGAGTTGTACTTTTGAACACCACCATTGGTTTTACCATGTTATGTACTAGAAAATGGGAAACATATTCCAAGTGCCGTGAAATTGCCAAAAAAGTGCAATCCCACACTTGTGGTTTGTTTGGCTTTTTTGCTAGGTTCACTAAATGCTAAAACTGACCTGTCATTATGATTATCCAGGTCATTGCGAGTTCAGAGACACCAAACATGTCTAGGTTCTTTTTTATCTATGTGGTGAAGAAAAATTACAAATTTTGCTAAAAAATAAAAAAGAATTTGCCATTTTCCAATACCCTTAGTGTCTCCATTTTTTGTGATCTTGGGTTGGTTGAGAGCTTATGCGCCGGGCTGACGTTTTTAAGGATACCATTTTGATGCAGAATCATTCTTTTGATCACCCATTACTGCAAATTCGTGGCGACCCAAAAAACTTAATTCTGGGGTTTTAACTTTTTTTCTCGCTACGCCGTTGAGCGATCAGGTTCATCCTTTTTTATTTGATAGATCGGACGATTATGAATGTGGCGATACCAAATATGTGTATGCTTGATTTTTTTTTACTGTTTTATTTTGACTGGGGCGAAGGGGGGTAATTTGAACTTTTATATATTTTTTTTTACATTTTTTAAATATTTTTAAACACTTTTTTTTTTTACTATTGCCATGCTTCAATAGTCTACATAGGAGACTAGAAGCTAGCACAATTCGATCGCCTCTGTTACATAGAGGAGATGCTCAGATCCCCTCTATGTAGCAGAATTAGTGCAATGCTATGAGTGCCGACCAAAGAGTGGTGCTCATAGCAATCCGGCATCAACAACCATAGAGATCTCAAGGAGACCTTTAGTTGTCATGCCCGGTGCAGCGGTGCGGGTATTTCCGGCCTGATGGCCGGAAGCGCGCTTTAAATGCCGCTGTCAGAGTTTGACATTGCCATTTAACTAGTTAATAGGTGCGGGTGGAATGCGATTACAGCCGCGCCTATTGCGGACACATGTCAGCTGTTCAAAACAGCTAACATGTCCTGGCTTTCATGTGGGCTCACCGCCGCAGCCCGCATCAAAACAGGGGTACTGCCATCGGACGTACTATTCCATCCGATGTCAGTAAGGGGTTAAGGATAAGAGCACCATATGTTAAATGAAATGTTAATATTACAGTCTTACACAAGCAAAAGTCTGTTTTCTTGACCAACACATAAATTCACGTCAACATACAGATAACAGTCTGTTCTTCTTGGTTTGCTAAAAATAGTTGTCTGATTAGTTAAGATAAAATGCTGTCTCCACAATTAGTTTCCCAGAGGCCATCTTCCTGAAGACGTGGGCTTTTGCCGCTGCCGGCCTCCTGAGAAAGGGGCCCTGCCTCCAGTGTTCTGCAGCCCCACGTTAATCTACATTTGGGCTATAAGACGCACCCCCATTTTCCCTCCAGACTTATGGGGAAAAATTGCATCTTATAGTTCAAAAAATAAGGTCTATAAATCCTTTATTTTTGGGATCATCTCTGAGCTAGAAGACTTGGTGGTGTCCTTCGCAGTCATAGAGGTCATACCAAATACTAGATGGAGTAGTTTTGATGTGGGGCGTATTCATTTGTGTGAAACTCCATCTTGTCAGCTTTTTTGGAAATTTTTCAGTCAATTAAGATCTTACATTTTGAAGGGTCTGTAGTCACTTTATGTTGAGCACTGAAAAATTGTATTTATACATACATAAATACTGTATACCACACACCTACTTGTTACATATGATATTGTATTGCCTGGACTGATCAGTATTTCCTTTAATTACTATATAGGTATCAATGACAATGAGGATATTGTCGGTATGTACTGCACATTACCATTACATGTTTCTTAACCCTGTCTCGTGGTAATCAGTATTAACCTTCCTGACAGCCCCATTTTTAAAGTCTGACACGTCACTTTAAGTGGTAATAACTTTGAAATGTTTCTGCTTCTGTCAGTGATTCTGAGATTGTGACTTTCTTTTTGTAAAACATTGTTCCTGATGCTACTGGTAAATTTAGATTAATAAGGTTTGCTTTATTCATGAATTTTTGACACAGTTTCTGAAAATGTTGAAAAAGTGCAAATTTTAAATTTAAAGGCATTTTCCCATCTAAGGCCAGCATCACACTAGCATTCTGTAATGCTGTAGATAAGCCCCCAATGTCACCTGAAAGATTAGAAAAACAGGTTAGATTATACTCACCCAGGGGCGGTCCGCTGCGCTCCGGTCCGATGGGCATCGCTGTCCGGGTCCGGGGCCTCCCATCTTCTTACTATCACGTCCTCTTTATGTCTTCATGCTGTGGCTCCGGCGCAGGCGTACTTTGCCCTGTTGAGGGCAGAGCAAAGTACTGCTGTGCCAGGTGCTGGGAAAGGTCAGAGAGACCCAGCGCCTGCGCACTGCAGTACTTTGCTCTGCCCTCAACAGGGCAGACAAAGTACGCCTGCGTCAGAGCCGCGGCAGGAAGCAAAGAAGAGGACATCATTGTATGAAGATGGGAGGCGCTGTACCCGGACCGCGATGCCCATTGGACCGGAAAGCATGGGGATCGCCCCTTGGTGAGTATAATCTAACCTGTTTTTCATATCTTTCAGGATACATCGGGGGTTATCTACAGCAATACAAAATGCTATAGATAAGCCCCTGAAGCCGGTGGCCTTAGCTTATAGGTGAATTTTCGGGTGACAGATTCACCTTAAAGAATGAAGGCTTTAAAGTCACTTGAAAAGTGAATAGGTCCCTAAAATGCATTTTTTTTTCCATTGCTTTGAGAATATGAAAACTTGCTGTTAAAGTGTTAAGGATGTTTGACAAATCATGTCATCATAAAGTAGACATGTGATAAAGGTGGCAACACGCTCTTTACCCTTCAGTCTTTATTTTGTGGTGCAGCATGTGTCAAGGTATACAGTGGGTACAGAAGGTATTCAGACCCCTTTAAAATTTTCACTCTTTGTTTCATTGTAGCCATTTGGTAAATTCAAAAAAGTTCATTTTTTTCACATTAAAGTACACTCTGCACCCCATCTTGACTGAAAAAACAGAAATGTAGTAATTTTTGCAAATTTATTAAAAAAGGAAAACTGAAATATGACGTGGTCATAAGTATTCAGACCCTTTGCTCAAGTTTTTCACACCTGAATTTTGGGATTCTCTGCCATTCTTCCTTGCAGATCCTCTCCAGTTCTGTCAGGTTGGATGATGAATGTTGGTGGACAGCCATTTTCAGGTCTCTCCAGAGATGCTCAATTGTGTTTAGGTCAGGTTTCTGGCTGCGCAAGTCAAGAATGGTCACAGAGTTGATCTGAAGCCAATTCTTTGTTATTTTAGCTGTGTGCTTAGGGTCATTGTCTTGTTGGAAGGTGAACCTTTGGCCAAGTCATAGGTCCAGAGCACTCTGGGAGAGGTTTTCATCCAGGATATCTCTGTACTTGTCCGCATTCATGTTTCCTTCAACGACATCTAGTTGTCCCTGCAGCTGAAAAACACCCCCATAGCATGATGCTGCCAC
Source organism: Ranitomeya imitator (assembly GCF_032444005.1). NCBI lineage: Eukaryota > Metazoa > Chordata > Amphibia > Anura > Dendrobatidae > Ranitomeya > Ranitomeya imitator. Next base: position 525,458,190 of record NC_091282.1, read on the forward strand.
CACTATGTTTCACTGTTGGGATTATATTGGGCAGGTGATGAGCAGTGCCTGTTTTCTCCACACATTCCTCTTAGAATTATCACCAAAAAGGTCTATCTTCACCTCATCAGAACAGAGAATCTTATTTCTCATAGTCTGGGAATCCTTCATGTGTTTTATAGCAAACTTTATACTGGCTTTTATATGTCTTGCACTGAGGAGAGGCTTCCGTCGGGCCACTGATAGTTGACTTTGCACTTTCTCCCATCTCCCTACTGCATCTCTGGCGCTCAGCCACAGTGATCTTGGGGTTCTTCTTTACCTTTCTCACCAAGGCTCTTCTCCACAGTTGCTCAGTTTGGCTGGACGGCCAGGTCTAGGAAGACTTCTGGTGGTCCCAAACTTCTTCCATTTAAGGATAATGGAGGCCACTGTGCTCTTAGGATCCTTGAGTACTGCAGAAATTCTGTTGTAACCTTGGCCAGATCTGTGCCTTGCCACAATTCTGTCTCTGAGCTCCTTGGCCAGCTCCTTTGACCTCTTGATTCTCCTTTGGTCTGACTTGCACTGTGAGCTGTGAGGTCTTATATAGACAGACGTGTGCCTTTTCAAATCAAGTCCTATCAGTTTAAAGGGAACTTGCCCCCCGCAGGGCATTTTTAAGTAAAAGAGCCACCTTCAGCAGCACTAAGGCTGCATTCTGTGAAGGTGGCTCTTATGTTTAGCATCCTTAGGAGTGCTAAAATAATAACTTTTATAAATTTCACGCCATATCTCTATTGTGTCCCTGACGTATGTCTTCTCCCCCGGTGTCAACCAAGTCTGAGATGTCAATCATCCCCCTGTGTCCTCTGAGCGCTGCCTCCTCTCTGTCGTGATGTCACCAGCACCTACGTGTTTCCGAGGCCCCAGATTCCGCCCCGCAGTGTGTTATGATGTATTCACACTACGGGGCTGGGAATCTGGCTCCTGTGCAGTGAATACATCATAACACACTGCAGAGCTGGATCTGGGGTGTCCGCTGTGCACAGGCGCGATCTACTTAATCACTTGATGTAAGTTCTAGGGCAGCATGCACGGCGCATGCCCGAGAAATAATTGCAGTGACGGCACAAGACAGAGAGTAGGCGGCGTCCGGTGGGATACTGGACAGCTGTGAGGGGCTTGAGTCAGAGAGAAATCATACCTCCCTGACTCAGTAGCGGTATGGCGCGAAATTTATAAAAGTAATTATTTCATCATTGCTAGGGATACTAAACATAAGAGCCACCTTCATAGAATCCAGCTTTAATGCTGCTGAAGGTGGCTCTTTTACTTAATAACGCCCTGATGGGGTGACAGGTTCTCTTTAAGTGTTTTACATCAGTATTTGTAAGCCAAAACCAGGAGTGGGTGAAAAATGCAGAAGTGGTGACGTGGCTCTATTAGACTATGTTCCCATTGATGAGCTTTTATTGCATTTTTTGAAGCTGTGTGTTATCTTGGCATCAGAAACTCAGCATCTTGAGGTTCCAGCACAGTGGATGTGGATTTCTAGAAATCTTCTTATTTACGTTGTGTAAACTGACTTGCAGTGCCCTTTCCAAATCCGCAATAGGTAATTTTTTTCTTGCGGGTGCCCTGAGTTTCCTTATAGACTTAGATCAGATTCTGATAATTCATCCACAGTAAACTACGCTCTGCTGGCTTCCTAACCTGTGATAGGCCTTGTCTCATCAAGCATTTTTTTTCTGTTCTGTTTCATCAAACATTTGTTGTCCATAATTGTGTATGGCGGAGCATACCCTTCTTTATCCCAAAAAGATCCAGGGTGCTCTTTGAGGTTTTTTTTCCAATCCTCTTCCAGATTCCATGATTCAGCAATGGTTGTCCCACATTTTCACATCTCCTCTACCACACCTTTTTCTATCATGGAGGTAGTCTACCTTTTTACAGTCTCCTCCTCTTGGAAACTTCTATATCTGTTTTCCAAATCCATCGTCTTCGCTATTTCGTTTTGACTGTTCCAGTTTTCACGGCCTGCTCATGAAACGTAGCATCCAAACTCCTGGTCCTGCCATTATGGCGTCTATCTTGGAAAACCCTCTTATTTTCCCTTTTTTCGGTCTCCCTATTGTCAGATCTCGAATTAATAATAATGAAGAAATAGAACACTAATTAAATAAATAAATAAATGCATCATGAGACACCTAACATAAAAACCTTTTCAATACCAATATTACATAAGTGATAGTAAAACGCCTTAATCAAAAAATAGTGCGTAGAAGTGAATAAAATTGATAACAATGAATATTCTATAATACCAACATAGAATATGTGAATAGATAAGAGACTATATACACCATATTAGATAACCCAAATATGAGTCCCCAGCATTAGATTCTTTATATTATCCCCTCTATTTCTGTTTATTGATTCTTTTTATCTTCTATTCTTTTCTTTAACCCCTTCTTTTCTTCTTTATTACAGGACTTGATGTATCCAAGGAGAATGAGACCTCAGCATCAAACCGCCCCCATGGCATGATCTCAGATGAAGACGCCAACATGCCAGGTAATAACAACTAGGTCAGAAAAATATATAGAATTAAAATTAAAACCATAAAATAAAAACAAGAACAACAAAATATCCTGTGAATAACCAGGACCAATGAACCCCCCAACCCCTACAAAAGATACCTCCTGGACCAATAGCTACCCATGAATATGGATTGTGTATACAAAATCTAGTGCTACCCAATGGTCTTATAGAAACGCAGAAAACCCCAGAGTTTCATTGAGGCCATTCGGACTCAAGGTTCCCAAGCGATAGGTATATTAAGACAGCATTATACTTTATTTTATTATCACCTATATAATGTACTAGCTGAAGAGCCCGGCGTTGCCTGGGCATAGTAAATATCTGTGGTTAGTTATAGCACCTCACTTCTCTTATTTTCCCATCACGCCTCTCATTTTCCCCCTCACATCTCTCATTTTCTCCCTTACACCTCTCAGTTTCCCCCTCACTCCTCTCATCCCCCCTCACTCCTCTCATTCCCCCTAACACTTGTCATTTCGACCTCACATCTGTCATTTTCCGATCACTATTTTCCCTCACTCCTCTCGTTTTGCACTCACACCTTTTCATTTTCACCTCACACCCCTCATTTTCACCTCACACCTCTCATTTTCCCCTCAGTATATACATGTTTGTCATCTCCCTTATATATAGTATACACCTGTATGTCATCTCCTGTATATAGTATATACCTGTATGTCATCTCCCCTGTAAATAGTATATACCTGCTGTATGTCATCTCCTCCTGTATATTGTATATACCTATGTGTCATCTTCTCCTGTATATAGTATATACCTGTATGTCATCTCTTCTGTATATACTATATACCTGTATGTCATCTCCTATATATAGTATATACCTGTATGTCATCTCCTGTATATAGTATATACCTGTATGTCATCTCCTCTGTATATGGTATATACCTGCTGTAGTCATCTCCTCCTCTATATACCTATGTGTTATCTCCTCTTTTATATAGTATATACCTGTATGTCATCTCCTCCTGTATATAGTATATACGTGTCATCTCCTCCTGTATATAGTATATACCTGTAAGTCATCTCCTCCTGTATATAGTATATACCTGTGTGGCATCTGCTCCTGTATATAGTATATACCTGTGTGTCATCTCCTCCTGTATATAGTATATACCTGTGTGTGTCATCTCCCCTGTATATAGTATATACCTGTGTGTCATCTCCCCTGTATATAGTATATACCTGTGTGTCATCTCCCCTGTATATAGTATATACCAGTGTGTCATCTCCTCCTGTATATAGTATATACCTGTGTGTCATCTCCCCTGTATATAGTATATATGTGTGTGTCATCTCATACTGTATATAGTATATACCTGTATGTCATCTCCTCCTGTATATAGTATATACCTGTGTCTTCTCCTGTTATGACCTGGTGGTCAGGACAATAATGGACCTGGTGGTTAAGTACACACGGAATGACCTGATAGTTACAAATAATGTAGGACGAGCTCTGAGACGTGGGAACTCTGCTGACCGCAATCCCTAATCCTATCACGCACACTAGAAATAGCCGTGGATTGCTCCTAACGCTCCCTATGCAACTCGGCACAGCCTAAGGAACTAGCTAGCCCTGAAGATAGAAAAATAAAGCCTACCTTGCCTCAGAGAAATTCCCCAAAGGAAAAGGCAGCCCCCCACATATAATGACTGTGAGTAAAGATGAAAATACAAACACAGAGATGAAATAGATTTAGCAAAGTGAGGCCCGACTTACTGAACAGACTGAGGATAGGAAAGGATGCTTTGCGGTCAGCACAAAAACCTACAAAAGACCACGCAGAGGGCGCAAAAAGACCCTCCGCACCGACTCACGGTGCGGAGGCGCTCCCTCTGCGTCCCAGAGCTTCCAGCAAGCAAGACAACAATAAAATAGCAAGCTGGACAGAAAAATAGCAAATCAAGAACATACAAGCAGGAACTTAGCTTCTGCTGGGAAGACAGGTCACAAGAACTATCCAGGAGTGAACTAGACCAATACTGGAACATTGACAGGTGGCATGGAGCAAAGATCTAAGTGGAGTTAAATAGAGCAGCCAGCTAACGAATTAACCTCGTCACCTGTGGAACGAAACTCAGAAACACCCACCAGAGGAAGTCCATGGACAGAACCAGCCGAAGTACCATTCATGACCACAGGAGGGAGCCCGACAACAGAATTCACAACAATCTCCCCTGTATATAGTATATATGTGTGTCATCTACCCTGTATATAGTATATACCTGTGTGTCATCTCCTCCTGTATATAGTATATATGTGTGTGTCATCTCCTCCTGTATATAGTATATACCTGTGTGTCATCTCCCCTGTATATAGTATATACCTGTGTGTCATCTCCTCCTGTATATAGTATATATCTGTCTGTCATCTCCTCCTGTATTAGACCGCATTCACACGTTATTTGCTCAGTATTTTTACCTCAGTATTTGTAATCTAAATTGCCAGCCTGATAAATCCCCAGCCAACAGGAAGCCCTCCCCCCTGGCAGTATGTATTAGCTCACACATGTACATAATAGACAAGTGATGTGACTGACAGTTGCCGTATTTCCTATATGGTACAGATGTTGCTCTTGTAGTTTGTCTGCTTATTAATCAGATTATTATTTTTGAAGGATAACACCAGACTTGTGTGTGTTTTAGGGCGAGTTTCATGTGTCAAGTTTTGTGTGTTGAGTTGCGTGTGGCGACATGCATGTAGCTACTTTTGTGAGATGAGTTTTGTGTGGCGGCATGCGTGTAGCAACTTTTTGTGTGTCGAGTTGCATGTGACAGGTTAGTGTAGCGAGTTGTGTGCAGCAAGTTTTGCACATGGCGAGTTTTGTGCGTGGTGAGTTTTATGTGTGGTGCGTTTTGAGTATATACGATATAACGCAATCTGTTAATGCTGCTATTAAAAACCTTTTCAATACCAATATTACATAAGTGATAGTAAAACGCCTTTATCAAAAAATAGTGCATAGAAGTGAATAAAATTGATAAAAATGAATATTCTATAATACCAACATAGAATATGTGAATCGATAAAAGACTATATACACCATATTAGATAACCCAAATATGAGTCCCCAGCATTAGATTCTTTATATTATCCCCTTTATTTCTGTTTATTGATTCTTTTTTTCTTCTACTCTTTTCTTTAACCCCTTCTTTTCTTCTTTATTACAGGACTTGATGTATCCAGGGAGAATGAGACCTCAGCATCAAACCGCCCCCATGACATGATCTCAGATGAAGACGCCAACATGCCAGGTAATAACAACTAGGTCAGAAAAATATATAGAATTAAAATTAAAACCATAAAATAAAAACAAGAACAACAAAATATCCTGTGAATATCCAGGACCAATGAACCCCCCAACCCCTACAAAAGATACCTCCTGGACCAATAGCTACCCATGAATATGGATTGTGTATACAAAATCTAGTGCTACCCAATGGTCTTATTGAAACGCAGAAAACCCCAGAGTTTCATTGAGGCCATTCGGACTCAAGGTTCCCAAGCGGTAGGTATATTAGGACAGCATTACAGTGGGGCAAAAAAGTATTTAGTCAGTCAGCAATAGTGCAAGTTCCACCACTTAAAAAGATGAGAGGTGTCTGTAATTTACATCATAGGTAGACCTCAACTATGGGAGACAAACTGAGAAACAAAAATCCAGAAAATCACATTGTCTGTTTTTTTAACATTTTATTTGCATATTATGGTGGAAAATAAGTATTTGGTCAGAAACAAAATTTCATCTCAATACTTTGTAATATATCCTTTGTTGGCAATGACAGAGGTCAAACGTTTTCTGTAAGTCTTCACAAGGTTGCCACACACTGTTGTTGGTATGTTGGCCCATTCCTCCATGCAGATCTCCTCTAGAGCAGTGATGTTTTTGGCTTTTCGCTTGGCAACACGGACTTTCAACTCCCTCCAAAGGTTTTCTATAGGGTTGAGATCTGGAGACTGGCTAGGCCACTCCAGGACCTTGAAATGCTTCTTACGAAGCCACTCCTTCGTTGCCCTGGCGGTGTGCTTTGGATCATTGTCATGTTGAAAGACCCAGCCACGTTTCATCTTCAATGCCCTTGCTGATAGAAGGAGGTTTGCACTCAAAATCTCACGATACATGGCCCCATTCATTCTTTCATGTACCAGGATCAGTCGTCCTGGCCCCTTTGCAGAGAAACAGCCCCAAAGCATGATGTTTCCACCACCATGCTTTACAGTAGGTATGGTGTTTGATGGATGCAACTCAGTATTCTTTTTCCTCCAAACACGACAAGTTGTGTTTCTACCAAACAGTTCCAGTTTGGTTTCATCAGACCATAGGACATTCTCCCAAAACTCCTCTGGATCATCCAAATGCTCTCTAGCAAACTTCAGATGGGCCCGGACATGTACTGGCTTAAGCAGTGGGACACGTCTGGCACTGCAGGGTCTGAGTCCATGGTGACGTAGTGTGTTACTTATGGTAGGCCTTGTTACATTGGTCCCAGCTCTCTGCAGTTCATTCACTAGGTCCCCCCACGTGGTTCTGGGATTTTTGCTCACCGTTCTTGTGATCATTCTGACCCCACGGGGTGGGATTTTGCGTGGAGCCCCAGATCGAGGGAGATTATCAGTGGTCTTGTATGTTTTCCATTTTCTAATTATTGCTCCCACTGTTGATTTCTTCACTCCAAGCTGGTTGGCTATTGCAGATTCAGTCTTCCCAGCCTGGTGCAGGGCTACAATTTTGTTTCTGGTGTCCTTTGACAGCTTTTTGGTCTTCACCATAGTGGAGTTTGGAGTCAGACTGTTTGAGGGTGTGCACAGGTGTCTTTTTATACTGATAACAAGTTTAAACAGGTGCCATTACTACAGGTAATGAGTGGAGGAAAGAGGAGACTCTTAAAGAAGAAGTTACAGGTCTGTGAGAGCCAGAAATCTTGATTGTTTGTTTCTGACCAAATACTTATTTTCCACCATAATATGCAAATAAATTGCTAAAAAAACAGACAATGTGATTTTCTGGATTTTTTTTTCTCAGTTTGTCTCCCATAGTTGAGGTCTACCTATGATGTAAATTACAGACGCCCCTCATCTTTTTAAGTGGTGGAACTTGCACTATTGCTGACTGACTAAATACTTTTTTGCCCCACTGTATACTATATTTTATTATCACCTATATAATGTACTAGCTGAAGAGCACGGCGTTGCCTGGGCATAGTAAATATCTGTGGTTAGTTATAGCACCTCACTTCTCTTATTTTCCCATCACGCCTCTCATTTTCCCCCTCACATCTCTCATTTTCTCCCTTAGACCTCTCATTTTCCCCCTCACTCTTCTCATTCCCCCCTCACTCCTCTCATTCCCCCTAACACTTGTCATTTCGATCTCACATCTGTCATTTTCCGATCACTATTTTCCCTCACTCCTCTCATTTTGCACTCACACCTTTTCATTTTCACCTCACACCCCTCATTTTCCCCTCAGTATATACATGTTTGTCATCTCCCTTATATATAGTATACACCTGTATGTCATCTCCTGTATATAGTATATACCTATATGTCATCTCCCCTGTAAATAGTATATACCTGCTGTATGTCATCTCCTCCTGTATATTGTATATACCTATGTGTCATCTCCTCCTGTATATAGTATATACCTGTATGTCATCTCTTCTGTATATACTATATACCTGTATGTCATCTCCTATATATAGTATATACCTGTATGTCATCTCCTGTATATAGTATATACCCGTATGTCATCTCCTCTGTATATGGTATATACCTGCTGTAGTCATCTCCTCCTCTATATACCTATGTGTTATCTCCTCTTTTATATAGTATATACCTGTATGTCATCTTCTCCTGTATATAGTATATACGTGTCATCTCCTCCTGTATATAGTATATACCTGTAAGTCATCTCCTCCTGTATATAGTATATACTTGTGTGGCATCTGCTCCTGTATATAGTATATACCTGTGTGTCATCTCCTCCTGTATATAGTATATACCTGTGTGTGTCATCTCCCCTGTATATAGTATATACCTGTGTGTCATCTCCCCTGTATATAGTATATACCTGTGTGTCATCTCCCCTGTATATAGTATGTACCTGTATGTCATCTCCCCTGTATATAGTATATACCAGTGTGTCATCTCCTCCTGTCTATAGTATATACCTGTGTGTCATCTCCCCTGTATATAGTATATATGTGTGTGTCATCTCATACTGTATATAGTATATACCTGTATGTCATATCCTCCTGTATATAGTATATACCTGTGTCATCTCCCCTGTATATAGTATATATGTGTGTCATCTACCCTGTATATAGTATATACCTGTGTGTCATCTCCTGTATATAGTATATATGTGTGTGTCATCTCCTCCTGTATATATTATATACCTGTGTGTCATCTCCCCTGTATATAGTATATACCTGTGTGTCATCTCTGTTGTGAGTTCTGTTTTTGGGCTCCCTCTGGTGGTTACTGATGGTACTGGGTGACTTGTCTTTCCTGGGTTTCTGGGTTCCACCTGTTCCATCAGCATATGGGAGTTTCCTATTTAACCTGGCTTTGCTGGCATTTCCTCGCCGGTTAGCAATGTATCCAGTGTGTCTTGTTACCTCTGCTCCCTGCTCCTAGAACCTTCTGGTCAAGCTAAGTTTGGATTTTCCTGTTTTGGTGTTTTGCTTTATTTGGTTTTTAGTCCAGCCTGCAGATATGTGATTCTTGCTGCTGGTTGCTCTAGTGGGCTGAAATTGCTCCTCATGTACCATGAGTTGGCACATGAGTTCAAGTAATTTCAGGATGGTTTTTTGAAGGGTTTTTCGCTGACCGCGCAGTTCACTTTTGTATCCTCTGCTATCTAGCTTTAGTGGGCCTCATTTTGCTGAAACTGTTTTCATACTGCGTATGTGCTTTCCTCTCATTTCACCGTCATTATATGTGGGGGGCTGCTATTTCTGTGGGGGATTTCTCTGGAGGCAAGAGAGGTCTGTGTTTCTTCTAATAGGGGAAGTTAGATCTTCGGCTGGAGCGAGACGTCTAGGATCATCGTAGGCACGTTCCCCGGCTACTTTTATTTGTGTGTTAGGTTCAGGGTCGCGGTCAGCTCAGGTTCCATCGCCCTAGAGCTTGTTTGTATCTGTGCTTGTCCTTTAGTGATCCCCTGCCATTGGGATCATGACTGTATAACCGGCCCACAAAGTGTTAATTGTATTGGCTGAAGTAGGAGGATAAGTAGTCTGAGGAAGTTTTTTTTTTTTTTTCTTTCTCTTTCCCTCAGAGTTTGCTGCCTAGCCTTATTGCAGCCTGGCTACTTCCTCCTCCTCTTAATCTTTGAATGGCTCTGATCCCAGCTGTTTATCATGGACGTCCAGAGTTTGGCTTCCAGCCTGAATAATCTTGCCACTAAGGTTCAAAATATACAGGATTTTGTTGTACATGCTCCTATGTCTGAACCTAGAATTCCTGTCCCAGAGTTTTTTTCTGGAGATAGATCTCGTTTTCTGAATTTTAGGAACAATTGCAAGTTGTTTCTTTCTTTGAAATCTCGCTCCTCTGGAGACCCTGCTCAGCAAGTCAAGATAATTATATCTTTCCTGCGGGGTGACCCTCAGGATTGGGCATTTGCATTGGCACCAGGGGACCCTGCGTTGCTTAATGCGGATGCGTTTTTTCTGGCATTGGCTTTGCTCTATGAGGAACCTAACCAAGAGATTCAGGCTGAAAAAGCTTTGTTGGCCCTCTCTCAGGGGCAAGATGAAGCAGAAATTTATTGTCAAAAATTTCGGAAGTCGTCGGTGCTTACTCAGTGGAATGAGTGCGCTCTGGCTGCAAAGTTTAGAGATGGCCTTTCTGAGGCCATTAAAGATGTTATGGTGGGGTTCCCTGCGCCTGCTGGTCTGAATGAGTCTATGACTATGGCTGTTCAGATTGATCGGCGTTTACGGGAGCGCAAACCTGTGCATCATTTGGCGGTGTCGTCTGAACCGTCACCTGAGATAATGCAATGTGATAGAATTCAGTCCAGAAGTGAACGGCAAAAGTATAGGCGGAAAAAAGGGTTGTGCTTTTATTGTGGTGATTCAGCTCATGTTATATCAGCATGCTCTAAACGCACAAAAAAGGTTGGTAAGTCTGTTGCCATTAGTACTTTACAGTCTAAGTTCATTCTGTCTGTGACTCTGATTTGTTCATTATCATCCATTTCCGTCGATGCCTATGTGGATTCAGGCGCTGCCCTGAGTCTTATGGATTGGTCATTTGCCAATCGCTGTGGGTTTAGTCTGGAGCCTCTGGAAGTCCCTATTCCTTTGAAGGGAATTGACTCTACACCTTTGGCTATGAATAAACCTCAGTACTGGACACAAGTGACCATGCGTATGACTCCCGTTCATCAGGAGGTGATTCGCTTCCTGGTACTGTATAATTTGCATGATGTTCTAGTACTTGGTCTGCCATGGTTACAAACTCATAATCCAGTCCTTGACTGGAAATCAATGTCTGTGTTAAGCTGGGGTTGTCAGGGGGTTCATGATGATGCACCTCCGATTTCTATCGCTTCATCTACTCCTTCTGAGATTCCTGTGTTTTTGTCTGACTATCGGGATGTTTTTGAGGAGCCTAAGCTCAGTTCGCTTCCTCCTCACAGGGATTGCGATTGTGCTATAAATTTAATTCCAGGCAGTAAATTTCCTAAAGGTCGTTTGTTCAATCTGTCAGTGCCAGAGCATACTGCTATGCGGGATTATGTTAAGGAGTCCTTGGAAAAGGGACATATCCGTCCATCTTTGTCCCCTTTGGGAGCAGGTTTTTTTTTCGTGGCCAAAAAAGATGGTTCCTTGAGGCCTTGTATAGATTATCGTCTTTTGAATAAGATTACCGTAAAATATCAGTATCCTTTGCCATTGTTGACTGATTTGTTTGCTCGCATTAAGGGGGCTAAATGGTTCACTAAGATTGATCTTCGGGGTGCGTATAATCTTATACGAATAAAGCAAGGTGATGAGTGGAAAACCGCATTTAATACGCCTGAGGGCCATTTTGAGTATTTGGTAATGCCTTTTGGACTTTCTAATGCTCCTTCAGTCTTCCAGTCCTTTATGCACGATATTTTCCGTGAATATCTGGATAAATTTATGATTGTGTATTTGGATGATATTTTGGTTTTTTCTGATGACTGGGAGTCTCATGTTCAGCAGGTCAGGAAGGTGTTTCAGGTCCTGCGGGCCAATTCCTTGTTTGTAAAAGGCTCAAAGTGTCTCTTTGGAGTCCAGAAGATTTCTTTCTTGGGGTATATTTTTTCCCCTTCTACTATTGAGATGGATCCCGTCAAGGTTCAGGCTATTTGTGACTGGACGCAGCCTACATCTCTTAAGAGTCTACAGAAGTTCTTGGGCTTTGCTAATTTCTATCGTCGTTTTATAACTAATTTTTCTAGTGTTGTTAAGCCTTTGACGGATTTGACTAAGAAGGGTGCTGATGTTGCTAATTGGTCTCCTGCGGCTGTGGAGGCCTTTCAGGAACTTAAGCGCCGGTTTTCTTCTGCTCCTGTGTTGCGTCAGCCAGATGTTTCGCTCCCTTTTCAGTTTGAGGTCGATGCTTCCGAGATTGGAGCGGGGGCGGTTTTGTCACAGAGAAGCTCCGATGGCTCAGTGATGAAGCCAATGCGCGTTTTTTTCTAGAAAGTTTTCGCCGGCTGAGCGGAATTATGATGTTGGTAATCGGGAACTTTTGGCCATGAAGTGGGCATTTGAGGAGTGGCGTCATTGGCTAGAGGGTGCTAGACATCGTGTGGTGGTCTTGACTGATCACAAAAATTTGATTTACCTTGAGTCTGCCAGGCGTCTGAATCCTAGACAGGCTCGTTGGTCACTGTTTTTCTCTCGTTTCAATTTTGTGGTTTCATACCTGCCAGGTTCAAAGAATGTGAAGGCGGATGCTCTTTCTAGGAGTTTTGTGCCTGACTCCCTTGGAAATTCTGAGCCCTCTGGTATCCTTAGGGATGGGGTGATTTTGTCTGCTGTCTCCCCAGACTTGCGACGTGCTTTGCAGGAGTTTCAGGCGGGTAAACCTGATCGTTGTCCGCCTGAGAGACTGTTTGTTCCGGATAATTGGACCAGTAGAGTCATCTCCGAGGTCCATTCTTCTGCGTTGGCAGGTCATCCTGGAATATTTGGTACTAGAGACTTGGTGGCCAGGTCTTTTTGGTGGCCTTCCTTGTCGAGGGATGTGCGTTCTTTTGTGCAGTCTTGTGAGGTTTGTGCTCGGGCTAAGCCTTGCTGTTCTCGGGCCAGTGGATTGTTGTCACCTTTGCCTATCCCGAAGAGGCCTTGGACGCACATTTCCATGGACTTTATTTCGGATCTCCCTGTCTCTCAAAAAATGTCCGTCATCTGGGTTGTGTGTGATCGCTTTTCTAAAATGGTTCATCTGGTACCCTTGCCTAAGTTGCCTTCCTCCTCTGAGTTGGTCCCTCTGTTTTTTCAGAATGTGGTTCGTTTGCATGGGATTCCTGAGAACATCGTTTCTGACAGGGGATCCCAGTTTGTGTCTAGATTTTGGCGGACGTTCTGTGCTAAGATGGGCATTGATTTGTCCTTTTCGTCTGCATTCCATCCTCAGACGAATGGCCAGACTGAACGAACTAATCAGACCTTGGAAACTTATTTAAGGTGTTTTGTTTCTGCTGATCAGGATGACTGGGTTACCTTTTTGCCGCTGGCCGAGTTTGCCCTTAATAATCGGGCTAGTTCTGCTACCTTGGTTTCTCCTTTCTTTTGTAATTCGGGGTTTCATCCTCGTTTTTCCTCTGGTCAGGTGGAACCTTCTGATTGTCCTGGAGTGGACATGGTGGTGGATAGGTTGCATCGGATTTGGAGTCATGTGGTGGACAATTTGAAGTTGTCCCAGGAGAAGGCTCAGCAGTTTGCTAATCGCCGTCGCCGCGTGGGTCCTCGACTTCTTGTTGGTGACTTGGTGTGGTTGTCTTCTCGTTTTGTTCCTATGAAGGTCTCTTCTCCTAAGTTCAAGCCTCGGTTCATCGGTCCCTATAGGATCTTGGAAATTCTTAACCCTGTGTCGTTTCGTTTGGATCTCCCGGCATCGTTTGCTATTCATAATGTGTTCCATCGGTCGTTGTTGCGGAAGTATGAGGTACCTGTTGTTCCTTCGCTTGAGCCTCCTGCTCCAGTGCTGGTGGAGGGAGAATTGGAGTATGTTGTGGAGAAGATCTTGGATTCTCGTGTTTCCAGACGGAAACTCCAGTATTTGGTCAAGTGGAAGGGTTATGGTCAGGAGGATAATTCTTGGGTGGTTGCCTCGGATGTTCATGCTGATGATTTGGTTCGCGCTTTTCATAGGGCTCATCCTGGTCGCCCTGGTGGTTCTCGTGAGGGTTCGGTGACCCCTCCTCAAGGGGGGGGGTACTGTTGTGAGTTCTGTTTTTGGGCTCCCTCTGGTGGTTACTGATGGTACTGGGTGACTTGTCTTTCCTGGGTTTCTGGGTTCCACCTGTTCCATCAGCATATGGGAGTTTCCTATTTAACCTGGCTTTGCTGGCATTTCCTCGCCGGTTAGCAATGTATCCAGTGTGTCTTGTTACCTCTGCTCCCTGCTCCTAGAACCTTCTGGTCAAGCTAAGTTTGGATTTTCCTGTTTTGGTGTTTTGCTTTATTTGGTTTTTAGTCCAGCCTGCAGATATGTGATTCTTGCTGCTGGTTGCTCTAGTGGGCTGAAATTGCTCCTCATGTACCATGAGTTGGCACATGAGTTCAAGTAATTTCAGGATGGTTTTTTGAAGGGTTTTTCGCTGACCGCGCAGTTCACTTTTGTATCCTCTGCTATCTAGCTTTAGCGGGCCTCATTTTGCTGAAACTGTTTTCATACTGCGTATGTGCTTTCCTCTCATTTCACCGTCATTATATGTGGGGGGCTGCTATTTCTGTGGGGGATTTCTCTGGAGGCAAGAGAGGTCTGTGTTTCTTCTAATAGGGGAAGTTAGATCTTCGGCTGGAGCGAGACGTCTAGGATCATCGTAGGCACGTTCCCCGGCTACTTTTATTTGTGTGTTAGGTTCAGGGTCGCGGTCAGCTCAGGTTCCATCGCCCTAGAGCTTGTTTGTATCTGTGCTTGTCCTTTAGTGATCCCCTGCCATTGGGATCATGACACATCTCCTCCTGTATATAGTATATATATGTCTGTCATCTCCTCCTGTATTAGACCGCGTTCACACGTTATTTGCTCAGTATTTTTACCTCAGTATTTGTAAGCTAAATTGGCAGCCTGATAAATCCCCAGCCAACAGGAAGCCCTCCCCCCTGGCAGTATATATTAGCTCACACATGCACATAATAGACAAGTGATGTGACTGACAGTTGCCGTATTTCCTATATGGTACAGTTGTTGCTCTTGTAGTTTGTCTGCTTATTAATCAGATTTTTATTTTTGAAGGATAACACCAGACTTGTGTGTGTTTTAGGGCGAGTTTCATGTGTCAAGTTTTGTGTGTTGAGTTGCGTGTGGCGACATGCATGTAGCGACTTTTGTGGGATGAGTTTTGTGTGGCGGCATGCGTGTAGCAACTTTTTGTGTGTCGAGTTGCATGTGACAGGTTAGTGTAGCGAGTTGTGTGCAGCAAGTTTTGCGCATGGCGAGTTTTGTGCGTGGTGAGTTTTATGTGTGGTGCGTTTTGAGTATGTGCAAGAGGCAACTTTTGCATGTGTTGCAACTTTTGTGCATGTGGCAATTTTTCCGCGTGTGGCGAGTTTTCCATGATGTGAGTTTTGCACGTGTGGCGAGTTTTGCATGAGCCTAGTTTTGCACGTGGCGTGTTTTGCGCGTGGCGAGTTTTGTGTTTGTACTTTTATGTGGCGAGGTTGGTGTATGTGTGGTGAAATGTGTGCTGAGGGTGGTATATGTGTTCAAGCACGTGGTAGTGTGTGGCGCATTTTGTGTGTGTGTGTGTATATTCATATTCCCGTGTATGGTGAGTATCCCATGTCGGGGCCCCACCTTACCAACTGTACGGTATATACTCTCAGGCGCCATCGCTCTCAGTCTTTAAGTCCCCCTTGTTCACATCTGGTAGCTGTCAATTTGATACTGTGATTTTAGCAGCCAGTATCTTCTATCTACTATATAATTGTCTATGGGTCACTTCCGTCTTTCTGTCTGTCTGTCACGGAATTCCCAAGTCGCTGATGGGTCGCGGCCAGCTGGCCGCGACCCATCAGCGACGGGCACAGTCTGGCCGCGAAATGGCCGCTCCCTACTCCCCTGCACACAGTACCCCCTCCATACTCACCCCCCAGTCAGGGCCGGCAACCCACATAGCATTGTAGCAGTCCGTTAAACCGACTGCGTTACACCATGGCATAACACGATATAACGCAATCTGTTAATGCTGCTATTAAAAACTTTTTCAATACCAATATTACATAAGTGATAGTAAAACGCCTTTATCAAAAAATAGTGCATAGAAGTGAATAAAATTGATAACAATGAATATTCTATAATACCAACATAGAATATGTGAATCGATAAAAGACTATATACACCATATTAGATAACCCAAATATGAGTCCCCAGCATTAGATTCTTTATATTATCCCCTTTATTTCTGTTTATTGATTCTTTTTTTCTTCTACTCTTTTCTTTAACCCCTTCTTTTCTTCTTTATTACAGGACTTGATGTATCCAGGGAGAATGAGACCTCAGCATCAAACCGCCCCCATGACATGATCTCAGATGAAGACGCCAACATGCCAGGTAATAACAACTAGGTCAGAAAAATATATAGAATTAAAATTAAAACCATAAAATAAAAACAAGAACAACAAAATTTCCTGTGAATAACCAGGACCAATGAACCCCCCAACCCCTACAAAAGATACCTCCTGGACCAATAGCTACCCATGAATATGGATTGTGTATACAAAATCTAGTGCTACCCAATGGTCACGGTCTTATAGAAACACAGAAAACCCCAGAGTTTCATTGAGGCCATTCGGACTCAAGGTTCCCAAGCGGTAGGTATATTAAGACAGCATTATACTATATTATCACCTATATAATGTACTAGCTGAAGAGCCCGGCGTTGCTTGGGCATAGTAAATATCTGTGGTTAGCTATAGCACCTCACTTCTCTTATTTTCCCATCACGCCTCTCATTTTCCCCCTCACATCTCTAATTTTCTCCCTTACACCTCTCATTTTCCCCCTCACTCCTCTCATTCCCCCCTCACTCCTCTCATTCCCCCTAACACTTGTCATTTTGACCTCACATCTGTAATTTTCCGATCACTCCACTATTTTCACTCACTCCTCTCATTTTGCACTCACACCTTTTCATTTTCACCTCACACCCCTCATTTTCACCTCACACCTCTCATTTTCCCCTCCGTATATACATGTTTGTCATCTCCCTTATATATAGTATACACCTGTATGTCATCTCCTGTATATAGTATATACCTGTATGTCATCTACCCTGTAAATAGTATATACCTGCTGTATGTCATCTCCTCCTGTATATTGTATATACCTATGTGTCATCTCCTCCTGTATATAGTATATACCTGTATGTCATCTCTTCTGTATATACTATATACCTGTATGTCATCTCCTACATATAGTATATACCTGTATGTCATCTCCTGTATATAGTATATACCTGTATGTCATCTCCTCTGTATATGGTATATACCTGCTGTAGTCATCTCCTCCTCTATATACCTATGTGTTATCCCCTCTTTTATATAGTATATACCTGTATTTCATCTACTCCTGTATATAGTATATACGTGTCATCTCCTCCTGTATATAGTATATACCTGTAAGTCATCTCCTCCTGTATATAGTATATACCTGTGTGGCATCTGCTCCTGTATATAGTATATACCTGTGTGTCATCTCCTCCTGTATATAGTATATACCTGTGTGTCATCTCCTCCTGTATATAGTATATACCTGTGTGTAATCTCCTCTGTATATAGTATATACCTGTGTCATCTTCCCTGTATATAGTATGTACCTCTATGTCATCTCCCCTGTATATAGTATATACCAGTGTGTCATCTCCTCCTGTATATAGTATATACCTGTGTGTCATCTCCCCTGTATATAGTATATATGTGTGTGTCATCTCATACTATATATAGTATATACCTGTATGTCATCTCCTCCTGTATATAGTATATACCTGTGTCATCTCCCCTGTATATATTATATATGTGTGTGTCATCTACCCTTTATATAGTATATACCTGTGTGTCATCTCCTCCTGTATATAGTATATATGTGTGTGTCATCTCCTCCTGTATATAGTATATATCTGTGTGTCATCTCCTCCTGTATATAGTATATACCTGTGTGTCATCTCCCCTGTATATAGTATATACCTGTGTGTCATCTCCTCCTGTATATAGTATATATCTGTGTGTCATCTCCTCCTGTATTAGACCGCGTTCACACGTTATTTGCTCAGTATTTTTACCTCAGTATTTGTAAGCTAAATTGGCAGCCTGATAAATTCCCAGCCAACAGGAAGCCCTCCCCCCTGGCAGTATATATTAGCTCACACATGCACATAATAGACAAGTCATGTGACTGACAGTTGCCGTATTTCCTATATGGTACAGTTGTTGCTCTTGTAGTTTGTCTGCTTATTAATCAGATTTTTATTTTTGAAGTATAACACCAGACTTGTGTGTGTTTTAGGGCGAGTTTCATGTGTCAAGTTTTGTGTGTTGAGTTGCGTGTGGCGACATGCATGTGGTGACTTTTCTGAGATGAGTTTTGTGTGGCGACATGCGTGTAGCAACTTTTTGTGTGTCGAGTTGCATGTGACAAGTTTGTGTAGCAAGTTGTGTGCAGCAAGTTTTGCGCATGGCGAGTTTTGTGCGTGGTGAGTTTTATGTGTGGTGCGTTTTGAGTATGTGCAAGTTTTGTGTGAGGCAACTTTTGCATGTGTTGCAACTTTTGTGCATGTGGCAATTTTTCCGCGTGTGGCGAGTTTTCCATGATGTGAGTTTTGCACGTGTGGCGAGTTTTGCGTGAGCCTAGTTTTGCACGTGGCGTGTTTTGCGCGTGGCGAGTTTTATGTTTCTACTTTTATGTGGCGAGGTTGGTGTATGTGTGGTGAAATGTATGCTGAGGGTGGTATATGTGTTCAAGCACGTGGTAGTGTGTGGCGCATTTTGTGTGTGTGTGTGTTCATATCCCCCGTGTGTGGTGAGTATCCCATGTCGGGGCCCCACCGTACCAACTGTACGGTGTATACTCTCTGGCGCCATCGCTCTCAGTCTTTAAGTCCCCCTTGTTCACATCTGGTAGCTGTCAATTTGATACTGTGATTTTAGCAGCCAGTATCTTCTATCTACTATATAATTGTCTTAAGGTCACTTCCGTCTTTCTGTGTGTCTGTCACGGAAATCCCAAGTCGCTGATGGGTCGCGGCCATCTGGCCGCAACCCATCAGCGACGGGCACAGTCTGGCCGCGAAATGGCCGCTCCCTACTCCCCTGCACTCAATGCCCCCTCCATACTCTCCCCCCAGTCAGGGCCGACAACCCACATAGCGTTGTAGCAGTCCGTTAAGCCGACTGCGTTACACCTATGTGATGAACTTTTTACTATTGATGCTGCCTATGCAGCATCAATAGTAAAAAGATCTAATGTTAAAAATAATAAAAAATCGTGATATACTCACTTTCCGGGGCCTTTCCCGCTCCTCTCGACGCTCCAGGCCATGCGTTGCGGTCTCGCGAGATGATGACGTAGCGCTCTCATGAGATCGCTACTTCATCATCTCGCGAGACCACAATGCATTCTTGGGACCGGACCATCGCCAGGAACATCGCTAAACGCCTCGCCTGGATCGGGGGGCCACCAGAGGGTGAGTATATAACTATTTTTTTATTTTATTTATTTATTTTTTTACAGGGATATGGTGGCCACACTGCTATATAGTACTTGGGCTGTGTTGTATACTGCGTAGTTGCCCGGTCGCATTTGCCCTGTGACTATTCAGCCTCACAGCCTCCTGCAGCAGGATTTATCCTATGGTGCTTTCTCCAGCACTATTTTCACCTTTTGACCACTCCTAGGATCAGACTATGCAGGGTATTTCAGTGTTTATATTTGGACATCTTCCCCTGTCCCTTTCTTTGGATATCTAGGGCAGTTTATTTTATCTGCTCCTCTGGGTCCATAGGGGTTTTTTTTTTTTTTGCTGGAAGCTGCATATTGTGGTGGGGTGTTGCATGCTATTTGCATGCTGTGTGGCTTGTATTATACTTGACTGTGTGCATATTTGTTGTTATATGGTTGTATACAGCATGTTCATTCCAAATTTTGACTATATATAATTACATTAATAATATTAAGTGCAGAGGGCAGGGACACGTCTGTAAGATTTCATACGTGTATATATCTATGTATATTTTGGCATACAGTGTTCACAGGGGCATCTGCACGGAGGTTATGTGTGATTTTAGATGTTTTTAATTATGTTCTCAATAAAGCTTATATTATTTTTATCATAACTTTGGTGGTGTGCAGATATTTTGATGGCTCTTGTTTCTTGTGCTTTTGTTAGGTTGCTACATACTACGTGGGCAGTGTTATATACTACGTGGACAGTGTTATATACTATGTGGGCAGTGCTATATACTACGTGAGCTGTATTATATACTATGTGGGCTGTGTTATATACTACATGGGCTGTGTTATATACTACATGGGATGTGTTATATACTACGTGGGTTGTGTTATATACTGCATGGGCAGTGTTGTATACTGCATGGGCAGTGTTATATACTACGTGGGTTGTGTTATATACTGCATGGGCAGTGTTGTATACTGCGTGAGCAGTGTTATATGCTACGTGCCTGTGTTATATACTATGTAGGCAGTGTTATATACTACGTGGGCAGTGTTATATACTGCGTGCCTGTGTTATATACTACGTGGGCTGTGTTATATATTACGTGGACTGTGCTATATATTATGTGTGCTGTGTTATATACTACGCGGCTGTGCTATATACTACGTGGCTGTCTTGTGTTACGTGGGCTGTGTTATATACTGCGTGGGCTGTGCTATATACTGCGTGGGCTGGCTGTGTTATATATTACGTGGCTGTGCTATATACTACGTGGGCTGTGTTATACACTACTTGGCTCCTATATACTATGTAGCTTTGCTATATAATACGTGGCTGTCTGTGTTACGTGGGCTGTGTTATATACTGCGTGGGCTGTGCTATATACTAAGTGGCTGTGCTATATACTACGTGGCTGTGTTATATACTACGTGGCTGTGCTATATACTACGTGGCTCCTATATACTACGTGGCTGTGCTATATACTACGTGGCTGTCTGTGTTACGTGGGCTGTGCTATATACTATGTCGCGTATACATAAATACATACATCTATATATATGAGGCATCGTGATTACTCGCTAATCCCGCCCCCTGCACAGTAGCTCCGCCTCCCACCACATCACCACACACAATCCTGCCCCCACCACACCACCACACATAATCCCGCCCCAACACATCACCACACACAATCCCGCCCCCACCCCATTACCACACACAAACACACAATCCCGCCCCCAACCACATCACCACACATAATCCTGCCCCCCACTCCATCACCACACATAATCCCCCCACCCCATCACCACACATAGTCCCACCCCATTACCACACACAATCCCGCCCCCCACCCATCACCACCCATAATCCCGCCTGTTGTGAATTCTGTGGCTGAATTCACTCCTGTGGTCACAAGTGGTACTGCAGCTTCTGAGCTTCCTTCCTCAGGTGTTCTGGTGAGCTCGTTAACTGCTTCGTTACTTAACTCCGCCTGATGCTGCTTTCCCTGCTCCTTGTCAATGTTCCAGTGTTGGATCTGAGCTTCTCCTGATTGTTCCTGTGACCTGCTGCTCTGTATAGCTAAGTGCTTTTTTGCTATTTTGTTGCTTTTTTTCTGTCCAGCTTGTCTTTTGTTTTGCTGGTAGCTCTGAGAAGCAAAGGGTGTACCGCCGTGCCGTTAGTTCGGCACGGTGGGTCTTTTTTGCCCCCTTTGCGGGGTTTTTGCTTTAGGGTTTTTTGTAGACTGCAAAGTTCGCTTTACTATCCTCGCTCTGTCTAAGATTATCGGGCCCCACTTTGCTGAATCTATTTCATCCCTACGTTTTGTCTTTTCATCTTACTCACAGTCATTATATGTGGGGGGCTGCCTTTTCCTTTGGGGTATTTCTCTGGGGGCAAGTCAGGCCTATTTTTCTATCTTCAGGCTAGCTAGTTTCTTAGGCTGTGCCGAGTTGCATAGGTAGTTGCTAGGCGCAATCCACAGCCGCTTTTAGTTGTGTTTAGGATAGGATCAGGTGTGCAGTCTACAGAGTTTCCACGTCTCAGAGCTCGTTCTTTTGTTTTTGGGTATTTGTCAGATCACTGTGTGCGCTCTGATCGCTAGGCACACTGTGTCTCTGGATTGCCTTCATTACACCTTTCATTAGCAGACATAACACACGCCCACCCCATCACCACCCATAATCCCACGTCCACCCCATCACCACCCATAATAGCACCCCCCACCCCATCACCACCTATAATCCCGCCCCCACCCCGCCCCCACCCCATCACCACCCATAATCCCGCCCCCCACCCCATCACCACCCATAATCCCACCCCCACCACATCACCACACATAATCCCGCCCCCCACCACATCACCACACATAATCCCGCCCCCCCACATTACAACACATAATCCCGCCCCCCTACCACATTAGCACAGATAATCCCGCCACCCCACCACATTACCACACATAATCCCCCCACCACATTACCACACATAATCCCACCCCACCACATCACCACACAATCCAACCCCCCCACCACATTACCACACATAATCCCGCCCCCCACCACATCACCACACATAATCCCGCCCCCACCACATCACCACACATAATCCTGCCCCCCACCATATCACCACACATAATCCCGCCCCCCACCACATTACCACACATAATCCCGCCCCCACATCACCACACACAATCCCGCCCCCCACCACATCACACATAATCCCGCCCCCCACCACATTACCACACACAATCCCACCCCCCACCACATCACCACACACAATCCCACCCCCACCATATCACCACACATAATCCCGCCCCCCACCATATCACCACACATAATCCCGCCCCCCACCGTATCACCACACATAATCCCGCCCCTCACCATATCACCACACATAATTCCGCCACCCCCACCATATTACCACACATAATCCTGCCCCTGTTATGGACCTGGTCGTTAGGAGCACCCGGAACGACCTGATAGTTAAACTAACACAGGACAAGCTCTGGGAAGTGGGAACTCTGCTGACCGCAACCCATAATCCTATCACACACACTAAAAATAGCCGTGGAGCGTACCTAACTCTGCCTAGACTGTTGTGAATTCTGTGGCAGAGCTCCCTCCTGTGGTCACAAGTGGTACTTCGGCTGGTTCTCTCTGTGAGCTTCCGTTGGTGGAGGAAAGTGGTACTGCGGCTTCTGAGTTTCCTTCCTCAGGTGATGTGGTGAAGTCATTAGGTGCTGCTCTATTTAACTCCACCTAGTGCTTTGCTCTTGGCCTCCAGTCAATGTTCTAGTATTGGACCTGTTTCCTCCTGGATCGTTACTGTGGCCTGCTGCTCTGCATAGCTAAGTTCCTCTTTGCTATTTGTTTGCTGTTTTTTTCTGTCCAGCTTGTCAATTTGTTTTTTTCTGCTTGCTGGAAGCTCTGGGACGCAGAGGGTGTACCTCCGTGCCGTTAGTTCGGTACGGAGGGTCTTTTTGCCCCCTTTGCGTGGTTTTTGTAGGGTTTTGTGTTGACCGCAAAGTTACCTTTCCTATCCTCGCTCTGTTCAGAAAGTTGGGCCTCACTTTGCTAAATCTATTTCATCTCTACGTTTGTCTTTTCATCTTAACTCACAGTCATTATATGTGGGGGGCTGCCTTTTCCTTTGGGGTATTTCTCTGAGGCAAGGTAGGCTTATTTTCTATCTTCAGGCTAGCTAGTTTCTCAGGCCGTGCCGAGTTGCATAGGGAGCGTTAGGCGCAATCCACGGCTGCCTTTAGTGTGGTTGGAGAGGATTAGGGATTGCGATCAACAGAGTTCCCACGTCTCAGAGCTCGTTCTTGTTTTTTGGGTTATTGCCAGGTCACTGTATGTGCGCTGACCTCTATGTCCATTGTGGTACTGAATTACCTTTCATAACACTAGACGCCTCTTCACAGCCTAAGAGTTAACTAGCCCTAAAGATAGAAAATAAAGCCTACCTTGCCTCATAGAAATTCCCCAAAGGATAAGGCAGCCCCCCACATATATTGACTGTGAGTTAAGATGAAAGTCACAAACACAGAAATGAAATAGATTTCAGCAAAGAGAGGCCCGACTTACTAAACAGACTGAGGATAGGAAAGGAAACTTTGCGGTCAGCACAAAAAACTACAAAAGACCACGCAGCGTGTGCAAAAAGACCTCCGCACCGACTCACGGTGCGGAGGTGCCACTCTGCATCCCAGAGCTTCCAGCTAGCAAGGCAAGATCATGATAGCAAGCTGGACAAGAAAACAATGAACAAGTAATTAACTAGCAGGGACTTAGCTTCTGCTGGAGTAGACAGGTCACCAGAAAGATCCATGAGCGAACAGAACCAGTACAAGAACATTGACAGCTGGCATGGAGTAACGATCTGAGTGGAGTTAAATAGAGCAGCCAGCCAAAGAATAATCTAAGTCACCTGTGGAAGGAACCTCAGAAGCAGCAGCTCCACTCACAGCCACCAGAGGGAGTCCATGGACAGAACTCGCCGAAGTACCATTCATGACCACAGGAGGGAGTTCGATAACAGAATTGACAACAGTACCCCCCCCCCTTGAGGAGGGGTCACCGAACCCACACCAGAGCCCCCAGGCCGACCAGGACGAGCCAAATGAAAGGCACGAACTAGATCGGCAGCATGAACATCAGAGGCAAAAACCCAGGAATTATCTTCCTGACCATAACCCTTCCACTTGACCAGGTACTGGAGTTTCCGTTTCGAAATACGAGAATCCAAAATCTTCTCCACCACATACTCCAACTCCCCCTCGACCAACACCGGGGCAGGAGGATCAACGGAAGGAACCATAGGTGCCACGTATCTCCGCAATAACGACCTATGGAACACATTATGGATGGCAAAAGAATCTGGAAGGGCCAAACGAAATGACACAGGATTAAGAACTTCAGAAATCTTATACGGACCAATGAAACAAGGCTTAAACTTAGGAGAGGAAACCTTCATAGGAACATAACGAGACGACAACCAAACCAAATCCCCAACACGAAGTCGGGGACCAACACAGCGCCGGCGGTTAGCGAAACGTTGAGCCTTCTCCTGGGACAATGTCAAATTGTCCACCACATGAGTCCAAATCTGCTGCAACCTGTCCACCACAGTATCCACACCAGGACAGTCCGAAGGCTCAACCTGCCCTGAAGAGAAACGAGGATGGAAACCAGAATTACAGAAAAAAGGCGAAACCAAAGTAGCCGAGCTGGCCCGATTATTAAGGGCGAACTCAGCCAATGGCGAAAAGGACACCCAATCATCCTGATCAGCAGAAACAAAACATCTCAGATATGTTTCCAAAGTCTGATTAGTTCGTTCAGTTTGACCATTTGTCTGAGGATTGAAAGCCGAAGAAAAAGACAAATCAATGCCCATCCTAACACAAAAGGACCGCCAAAACCTCGAAACAAACTGGGAACCTCTGTCCGAGATGATGTTCTCCGGAATGCCATGCAAACGAACCACATGCTGGAAAAACAATGGCACCAAATCAGAGGAGGAAGGCAATTTAGATAAGGGTACCAAATGGACCATCTTAGAGAAGCGATCACAAACCACCCAAATGACCGACATCCTTTGAGAGACAGGGAGATCTGAAATAAAATCCATGGAAATATGCGTCCAGGGCCTCTTCGGGACCAGCAAGGGCAAAAGCAACCCACTGGCACGAGAACAGCAGGGCTTAGCCCGAGCACAAGTCCCACAGGACTGCACAAAAGAACGCACATCCCGTGACAAAGAAGGCCAACAAAAGGATCTAGCCACGAAATCTCTGGTACCAAAGATTCCAGGATGACCAGCCAACACCGAACAATGAACCTCAGAGATAACTCTACTAGTCCATCTATCAGGGACAAACAGTTTCTCCACTGGACAATGGTCAGATCTATCAGCCTGAAATTTCTGCAGCACCCGCCGCAAATCAGGGGAGATGGCAGACAATATCATCCCCTCTTTGAGAATACCCGCCGACTCAGGAACACCCGGAGAGTCAGGCACAAAACTCCTTGACAGGGCATCAACCTTCACATTCTTAGAGCCCGGAAGGTACGAAACCACAAAATCAAAACGGGAGAAAAACAGCGACCACCGAGCCTGTCTAGGATTCAACCGTTTGGCAGACTCGAGATAAGTCAAATTCTTGTGATCCGTCAAGACCACCATGCGATGCTTGGCTCCTTCAAGCCAATGTCGCCACTCCTCGAATGCCCACTTCATGGCCAACAACTCTCGATTGCCAACATCATAATTGCGCTCAGCAGGCGAGAACTTTCTAGAAAAGAAGGCACATGGTTTCATCACCGAGCCATCAGAACTTCTTTGCGACAAAACAGCCCCTGCTCCAATCTCAGAAGCATCAACCTCGACCTTAAAAGGAAGCGAAACATTTGGCTGGCACAACACAGGGGCAGACGAAAAACGACGCTTCAACTCCTGAAAAGCCTCTACAGCCGCAGAAGACCAATTGACCACATCAGCACCTTTCTTGGTCAAATCGGTCAACGGTTTAGCAACACTAGAAAAATTAGCGATGAAGCGACGATAAAAATTAGCAAAGCCCAGAAACTTCTGCAGGCTCTTCACAGATGTCGGCTGAGTCCAATCATAAATGGTCTGAACTTTAACAGGGTCCATCTCGATAGTAGAAGGGGAAAAAAATGAAACCCAAAAATGAAACCTTTTGAACTCCAAAGAGACACTTTGACCCCTTCACAAACAAGGAATTCGCACGAAGGACCTGGAACACCATTCTGACCTGCTTTACATGAGACTCCCAATCATCCGAAAAGACCAAAATATCATCCAAATATACAATCATGAATCTATCCAGGTACTCTCTGAAGAGGTCATGCATAAAGGACTGAAATACAGATTGAGCATTAGAAAGCCCGAATGGCATAACCAGGTACTCAAAATGGCCCTCGGGTGTATTAAATGCTGTTTTCCATTCATCGCCCTGTTTAATACGCACAAGATTATACGCCCCTCGAAGATCTATCTTGGTGAACCAACTAGCCCCCTTAATTCGAGCAAACAAATCAGACAGCAGCGGCAAAGGGTACTGAAATTTGACTGTGATCTTATTAAGAAGGCGGTAATCAATACAACGTCTCAAAGAACCATCCTTCTTGGCCACAAAAAAGAACCCTGCTCCCAACGGTGATGACGACGGGCGGATATGACCTTTCTCCAAGGATTCCTTTATATAACTCCGCATAGCGGCGTGCTCTGGCACAGATAAATTGAACAGTCGGCCCTTAGGAAACTTACTACCAGGAATCAAATTAATTGCACAATCGCAATCCCTATGAGGAGGTAGGGCACTGGATTTGGGCTCATCAAATACATCCCGGTTATCCGACAAAAACTCAGGGACTTCAGAAGGAGTGGAAGGCGAAATTGACAGCAATGGAACATCACCATGTACCCCTTGACAACCCCAGCTGGACACAGACATAGATTTTCAATCCAATACTGGATTATGGACCTGTAGCCATGGCAACCCCAAAACGACCACATCATGCAGATTATGCAACAACAAAAAGCGAATATCCTCCTGATGTGCAGGAGCCATGCACATGGTCAATTGAGTTTAGTACTGAGGCTTATTCTTGGCCAAAGGCGTAGCATCAATTCCTCTCAATGGAATAGGATACTGCAAGGGCTCCAAGAAAAAACCACAGCGCCTAGCAAACTCCAAGTCCATCAAATTCAGGGCAGCGCCTGAATCCACAAATGCCATAACAGAATAGGATGACAAAGAGCAAATCAGAGTAACGGACAAAAGAAATTTAGACTGTACCATACCAATGGTGGCAGATCTAGCGAACCGCTTAGTGCGCTTAGGACAATCGGAGATAGCATGAGTGGAATCACCACAGTAAAAACACAGCCCATTCCGACGTCTGTGTTCTTGCCGTTCAGCTCTGGTCAAAGTCCTATCACATTGCATAGGCTCAGGCCTATGCTCAGAGAATACCGCCAAATGGTGCACAGCTTTGCGATCACGCAAGCGCCGATCGATCTGAATGGCCAAGGACATAGACTCATTCAGACCAGCAGGCATGGGAAATCCCACCATGACATCCTTAAGGGCTTCAGAAAGACCCTTTCTAAAAATTGCTGCCAGGGCACACTCATTCCACTGAGTAAGCACAGACCACTTTCTAAATTTCTGACAATATGTCTCCGCTTCATCCTGACCCTGACACAAAGCCAGCAAGATTTTCTCTGCCTGATCCACTGAATTTGGTTCATCATAAAGCAATCCAAGCGCCAGAAAAAACGCATCTACATCACACAATGCAGGATCTCCTGGCGCAAGGGAAAATGCCCAGTCTTGAGGGTCGCCACGTAACAAGGAAATAATGATTTTTACTTGTTGAACGGGGTCACCAGAGGAGCGGGGTTTCAAAGCAAGAAACAGTTTACAATTATTTTTGAAATTCAGGAACTTAGATCTATCCCCAGAAAACCAATAAGGAATTGGAATCCTAGGCTCTGACATCGGATTCTGAACCACAAAATCTTGAATATTTTGTACCCTTGCAGTGAGATGATCCACATAAGAGGACAGACCTTGAATGTCCATATCTACACCTGTGTCCTGAACCACCCAGAGGTTAAGGTGAAAAGAAAGACAAAACACACTGCAGAGAAAAAAAATGGTCTCAGAACTTCTCTTATCCCTCTATTGAGATGCATTAACACTTTCGGCCAGCTGTACTGTTATGGACCTGGTGGTTAGGAGCACCCGGAACGACCTGATAGTTAAACTAACACAGGACAAGCTCTGGGAAGTGGGAACTCTGCTGACCGCAACCCCTAATCCTATCACACACACTAAAAATAGCCGTGGAGCGTACCTAAGTCTGCCTAGACGCCTCTTCACAGCCTAAGACTTAACTAGCCCTAAAGATAGAAAATAAAGCCTACCTTGCCTCATAGAAATTCCCCAAAGGATAAGGCAGCCCCCCATATATATTGACTGTGAGTTAAGATGAAAGTCACAAACACAGAAATGAAATAGATTTCAGCAAAGAGAGGCCCGACTTACTAAACAGACTGAGGATAGGAAAGGAAACTTTGCGGTCAGCGCAAAAAATTACAAAAGACCACGCAGAGTGTGCAAAAAGACCTCCGCACCGACTCACGGTGCGGAGGTGCCACTCTGCATCCCAGAGTTTCCAGCTAGCAAGGCAAGATCATGATAGCAAGCTGGACAAGAAAACAATGAACAAGTAATTAACTAGCAGGGACTTAGCTTCTGCTGGAGTAGACAGGTCACCAGAAAGATCCAGGAGCGAACAGAACCAGTACAAGAACATTGACAGCTGGCATGGAGTAACGATCTGAGTGGAGTTAAATAGAGCAGCCAGCCAAAGAATAACCTAAGTCACCTGTGGAAGGAACCTCAGAAGCAGCAGCTCCACTCACAGCCACCAGAGGGAGTCCATGGACAGAACTCGCCGAAGTACCATTCATGACCACAGGAGGGAGTTCGATAACAGAATTCACAACACGCCCCCCACCACATTACCACACACAATCCCATCCCCACACATTAAATTGTACCAGGTAGAAGTCAAGGAAAGATCTTTGAAAATGATGAAAAATGACTATACATTTAATTGTGTTTACAGAGAAATTTTAGCTTAATTTACGTTTCGTTATGAAATTTGTTTAGATGGTGGAATGAATAAAAACCGCACATCTTACTGAGTCCAGTTTGTTTTTTATTTTATACTGTGAACAAAATGTATTATTAGTATTATTCAGATTTTTAATGATTATTATTCTTATTAACTTCATTTTAAGTTAATTTACCACCTGCGTAAGCGCTATTGAATGTTGTCACTATTTACTTTAGTTTAATCACCAGCAGCGTTAATTAGATAGCAATGAGCATGCCGAGCGTTAGCTGGCTGGAAACAGCTAGTATATACATATTCTAGAATACCCAATGCGTTAGAATCGGGCCACCATCTAATTTAGCAAATTGGCTTTTTCCTCATCCTCATCCACCATTTCACCCAGACTATTTTTAAGGGGGCCAACACTATCATTTTTTAGCTTCTTACTATTTATGTAGTTAAAGAATATTTTGGGATTATTTTTACTCTCTCTGGCAATGAGTCTCTCTGTCTCAATCTTTGCTGCCTTGATTTGCGTTTTACAGAATTTATTTATTTTTCTGTATTTATTTAATGCCTCCTCACTACCCACTTCCTTTAATTCTCTAAATGCTTTCTTTTTGTCACTTATTCCCCCCCTTACAGCTCTATTTAGCCATATTGGTTTCCTCCTATTTCTAGTATGTTTATTCCCATACGGTATATACTGTGCACAGGTCCTATCCTGGATGCTAATAAATGTCTCCCATTTTTTTTGTGTATCTGTAAGTAGCCGTAAATCCGCTTATCTCTAGTCCCAACTATCCCAGAAACAGCCGACAGGCTGGGATTTAGGCCTACACCCTCAATGCTCAGGCATCTGCTGAATTTGCCTCACTGCCAGCACCTCTCTGACATCTCCTCCTGCCAGGGGAGAAAGAAGTGGTAAATGGGCATGGATTGGGGTGTGGCTAGGGGCGTGGCCCAAATTTACCATGCCGCATAATTTGTCCCTCTGTTCTGAGGTATGCTTCTAATTCTACTTACCAAATACCTCCAATTAGAACTGTTGTATAGTTCTTCTGATTTGCTATGTTTCTTTCCTCTTTGTCATTTTCATGTCATCTAAAAATCTATTCATCTCTTAGAGGAAGAGTACATGTGCGAAAAATGCTTGGCCAAGCTGAGGGCAAATAATGACTTCAACCAGCCTCTAGAGTAAGTATATTACAATTTGTAAATGTACACCATTCTATTTTTTTTCAACTTAACCCCTTAACGACCAGAGATATTTTTTCTTTTACAGTTTCATTTTTAGCTCCCTGTCTTCCCAGAGCCATAACTTTTTTATTTTTCCATCAATATCGCCATGTTAGGCTACGTTCACATTTGCGTTGTGTGCCGCTGCGTCGGCGATGCAACGCACAACGCAAATAAAAACACACCAAAACGCACGCTAAAATGCTGCGTTTTGCGATGCATGCGTCCTTTTTTGCCGACTTTTGGATGCAAAAAAATGCATCTTGCTGCGTCCTCTGCGCCCTCACGCGTGCGGCAAAAAAAACGCATGCATCGCAAAACGCAGCACAACGCATGTCCATGCGCCCCCATGTTAAATATAGGGGCACATGACGCATGCGTCGCCGCGGCTGCGCCCGACGCAGCCCGGCGGAACGCAAATCTGAACGTAGGCTTAGAGCTTGATTTTTGTGGGACGAGTTGTACTTTTGAACGACAACATTGGTTTTAACATATCTTGTACTGGAAAATGGGGAAAAAAAAAAAATTCCAAGTGTGGTGACATTGAAAAAAGTGAAATCCCACAGTTTTTTTTTTAACCATGGTCACTAAATGCTGAAACTGACCAGCCATTATAATTTTCCAGGTCATTACAAGTTCATAGACACCAAACATGTCTAGGTTCTTTATTATCCAAGTGGTGTAAAAAAACCCAAAGTTTGCTTAAAAAAAACAAAACAAAACCAAAAAAAAAAAAATTGTGCAATTTTGCAATACCCGTAGCGTCTCCATTTTTTGTGATCTGGGATTGGGAAAGGGCTTATTTTTTGCGCACCGAGCTGACGTTTTTAATGATACCATTTTGGTGCAGATACGATCTTTTGATCGCCCGTTATTGCATTTCATTGCAATGTCACAGCGACTAGAAAAACATAATTGTGGAGTTTTGACTTTTTTTTATCGCTACTCCGTTTAGCGATCAGGTTAATCCTTTTTTTTTTATTGATAGATTGGGCGATTCTCAACACAGGGATACCAGATATGTGTAGGTTTGACTTTTTTTTATTTTATTTTGAACACCAGGCAGCATGGTGGTGCAGTGGTTAGCACAGCAGCCTTGCAGCGCTGGAGTCCTGGGTTCAAACCCCACCAAGGACGACATCTGCAAAGAGTTTGTATGTTCTCTCCGTGTTTACGTGGGTTTCCTCCGGGTACTCTGGTTTCCTCCCACATTCCAAAGACATACTGATAGGGAATCTAGATTGTTAGCCCCATTGGGGACAGTGATGATAATGTGTGCAACCTGTAAAGTGCTGTGGAATATGTTAGCACCATATAAAGATTATTATTATTTTGAATGGGGCGACTTTTTTTTTACTTTTGGCATGCTTCAGTAGTCTCGATGGAGGCTAGAGGCTGCCACAACTTGATGCTCAGATTGTAGTAGCAGAATAACAGCCTTGTTATGAGCGCGGACCACAGGGTGGCACTCATAGCTGTCTGTCATCAACAACCATATAGGTCTGGTTGTCATGCCGACACACCGATGACCTCCGATCATGTGACGGGGTCACCGGTGCATGCATTTCTGTCTGGATGGCCGGAAGAGCTTGTTAAAGGCTGCTATCAGAGTTTGACAGCGGCATTTAACTAGATAACCCATTATCTACCAATGTCCTTTTTTTGGGACGCCTAATCTTTAGCTTCTAGCAACTAAGATTTTATAATTTTTATAATTGGTTCCAATTTTTTGTGTTGTGTTTGTAAAATGAATGTTTTCAAAATAGGAAATCATATCATTGTCATTTTTAATTGAATATTGGGATGCCCTTTTCTGAAAAATCCGTACTTGTAAAATTTTAATTTGGCAAGTAATGGGTTAATAGGTGCAGGTGGATCGCGATTCCACCCACGCCTGTTGCGTGCACATGTCAACTGTTCAAAAGAGCTGACATGTCCCGGCTTTGATTCGGACTCATTGCCGGAGCTCACATTAAAGTGGGGGTACTGCCATCGGACGTACTATCCCAATGGCAGAAAAGTGTTAATGATACCATTTTGGTGCAGGTACGTTCTTTTGATTGCCCATTATTGCATTTTAATACAATGTTCTGACGACCAAGAAAACGTAATTCTGGCATTTTGACTTTTTTCTCGCTACTCCTTTGAGCGATCAGGATATTCCTTTTTTTTTATTGATAGATCGGGCGATTCTGAACCCGGCAATACCAAATATGTGTATGTTTGATTTTATTTTTATTGTTTTATTTTGAATGGGGTGAACTTTTTAATTTTTTTTATACACTGCTCAAAAAATAAAGGAAACACTAAAATCCCACATCCTAGATATCACTGAATGAAATATTCTGGTTGCAAATCTTTATTCATTACATAGTGGAATGCGTTAAGAACAATAAAACCTAAAAATTATGAATTTAAATCACAACTAATATTCCATGGAGGTCTAGAGTAGGAATGATGCTCAAAGTCCAAGTGGAAAATCAAATTGCAGGCTGATCCAACTTCAGTGGAAATCCCTCAAGACAAGGAAATGATGCTCAGTAGTACGTGTGGCCTTCACGTGCCTGTATGACCTCCCTACAATGTCTGGGCATTGTCCTGATGAGGCGGTGGATGTTATCCTAAGGGATCTCCTCCCAGACCTGGATTAAGGCATCAGTCAACTCCTGAGCAGTCTGTGGAGCAATGTGGCCTTGGTGGATGGAGCGAGACATGATGTCCCAGATGTGTTCAATCGGATCCAGGTCTGGGGGAATGGGCGGCCAGTACATGTCTCTTCATCTTGCATGAACTGCTGACACACTCCAGCCACATGAGGTCTGGTATTGTCCTGCATTAGGGGGAAACCAGGGCCAACTGCACCAGCATATGGTCTCACAAGGGGTCTCAAAGAAATCTCACTCTACACCATTATTGACCCACTGCCAAACCAGTTATGCTGAAGGATGTTGCAGCAGCAGATCGCTCTCCACGGCGTCTCCAGACTCTGTCACGTCTCTCACATGTGCTCATTGTGAACCTGCTTTCATCTGTGAAGAGCACAGGGCGCCAGTGGCGAATTTGCCAATCCTGGTGTTCTGTGGCAAATGCCAAGCACAGTGTTGGGTTGTGAGCACAACCCCCATCTGTGGACATCGGGCACTCAGACCATCCTCATGGAGTCGGTTTCTAACCGTTTGTACAGACACATGCACATTTGTGGCCTGCTGGAGGTCATTTTGCAGGGCTCTGGCAGTGCTCCTCGTGTACTTCCTTGCAAAAAAGGCTTGAGGTAGTGGTCCTGCTGCTGGGTTGTTGCCCTCCTACCGCCCCCTTCACGTCACCTGGTTTACTGAACTGTCTCCTGGTAGTGCCACCAGCCTCTGGACACTACGCTGACAGACACAGCAAACCTTCTTGCCACAGCTCCCATTGATGTGCCATCCTGGATGAGCTGCACTACCTGAGCCACTTGTGTGGGTTGCGGAGTCCGTCTCATGCTACCACGAGTGTGAAAGCACAACCAAAATTCAAAAGTGACCAAAACATCAGCCAGAATGCATTGGTACTGAGATGTGGTCTGTGGTCCTCACCTGCTGAACCACTCCTTTATTGAGTGTGTCTTGATAATTGCCAATAATTTCCATCTGTTGTCTATTCTATGTGCACAACAGTATGTGAAATTGATTGTCAAACAGTGTCGCCTCCTAAGTGGACAGTTTGATTTCACAGTAGTTTGATTTACTTGGAGTTATATTCTATTGTTTAAGTGTTCTCTTTATTTTTTTGACCAGTGTATTTGAAAAACATTTTTTTTTTCAATTTTGCTATGCTTCAATAGTTTGAATGGGAGAATAGAAGCTGCCATATCCCGTTTGGCTCTACTACATACAGGCAATGTTCACATCACCTGTATATAACAGAATTACTGACTTGCTATGAACCCTGACCACCAGGCGACCTCTGGTTGTCATGCCAACCCATCGGTGACCCGCAAGCTCGTGATGGGTGTCACCGTTGGGCGGATTTCCAGCAAGATTGCCAAAAGTGCATGTTTATACTGCTGTCAGAGTTTAACAGCAGCATTTAACTGGATAATAGCCATGGGTGGAATGCGATTCCACCCATGGCCGTTCCCGGCACATGTCAGCTGTTCAAAACTAATTGCTTATTTCCTAATGTAGTATGTTTTGTTTCCTTTACGCATTAACTGTATTTATAGCAGGTTTACTAGGTTCTGCCTTATAGAGTGAAACATTTTGTTCTATTTTAGAGACTGGTTACTTCCAGACCCGCTGACGGTAATGGTGAAGCAGGAGTTTGCCGAAGACCCTTATTTTGGGAAAATGAAGGTATCGCCACATATGATCCCACATATATGTATAATCGTCTGTGTGACACATTTTTAACTTTTTCACCACATAATGTAAATATATTGGATATTGACATGACCTACTGAAGGCACTACATTGTTTCATCCTTCATGTTGATGTCTACATTTAAATTTCAAAGATACAGCAAATGCAGCAAAAATGTACAAGGTTTTATTAATGCTAGAATATTAATTCATTGTTGCACTTTGCCAATATTTTTTGTGATAGATTGGGTCTTATCACGTTTCATTAAAAAAAAAGTCCACTTAAGTGCTCCATGTTAGCAGATTTTCTCCTCTCTATATGACACAGATACGCCCTCTTTTCCCGGACTATGTTGAACGAGAGAGTCGCAGAGCAGGCCATAGAGAAGGTGAGATTGGAAAGACACAGAAAATAAGAAATAAGACTGAACCCTAATGTTCATCAAGGATGATTTTACTGAATATCACTTATTAAGGGGGTTTTCCATTTTAAGAAAAGCCTTATCTCCAGACATAGATGTTCTGTACTCACCACCGTTACT
The DNA here is from genome assembly GCF_032444005.1 of Ranitomeya imitator. Lineage (NCBI taxonomy): Eukaryota > Metazoa > Chordata > Amphibia > Anura > Dendrobatidae > Ranitomeya > Ranitomeya imitator. Next base: position 525,493,918 of record NC_091282.1, read on the forward strand.
CCTCCGCTGCTGCTAATGTGTGTTATTGTCTGCAGAATTTCCATTAATAGCACTGCAGTCAATCCCAGAGCTCAGAGGCTCTGAGCAGCTCATGCGGTCTAAACGGGCAGAGCCACTGAGCTTACTGATTGGCTTCAGTGCTGTCCACGTGATATTAACGCTGCAAACAAGAGCAGAGACTCCCTGTTGGACCTGGGCAGGGTGAGTAAGGCTCAGTTTGTTTGTTTTTTTAACAGTTTGTGAATGCTTATTTACTAAGCAGTTACTGATCATTAACTGCTTAATAAAGGACGTGGCATTTCTGGTTACGTTCAAAACACAAGATTCGACTACACATTCGGGTTCTTTAACTAGGATTTAGGGACATCTTTCATCTTTTTTTAACAAGTTACATTTAGTGAACTCATCGGACTAACACTGTTATTTGCTTAAATGGTAACTGTACTTTCAAGAAACGTTTCAGAATAAACTGTTCTGTGTGAGTATATGAGTAACACTATTTCTTTCTTTTTCTTGCCATTATGTGTCTAGTATCCTGTATTTTCACCAGTTTTCCCGTTTGCACGGTCTATCTCTAATTTGCAAACCATTGGGCTTCAGGAGGGAGGAAACTGACTGTTGTGATGGCTCCTATAAATAACACAAGTTTCAGCAGCATGTTAGATGGTAGAAATGATACTGCAGTGCTGAGCTGTCTTGATCTCAGCCAAGCTCTGATGTGAGATAAAGCAGTTGTCAGTGAGCTCTGCACAATGCTTCTCTCTGTCTGGGCCTCTTCTCTTGCCCTGCTCCACACTCCCCATTTCTCATTCCATAGAGCAGAATTGGCTGTGTGTGTCACATGGCACATACAATCCATCTTGTCTGAGCAAGACAGATGGGAGCTTTTCTTTTCAGAGTGGATGACAAGTTAAGGAAGCAGGGCCAAGGGGTAGAAGTGTCTGATGAGTGAGGAAGGAATCTGATTTTCATGATCATATTTTACAAAGATTGTTCTATTCGCTTGCACTACTGATTTATGCATAGTTTGTTTAAAGTATGCTATCCCAATATGTATTAAGCATAGTAATAATATTAGCAATGTAGCATAGTTCTTCTGATTTGCTAGAGTGGGTAAAAAGTATTTAGTCAGCCCCCAATTGTGGAAGTTCTCCTACTTAAAAAGATGAGAGAGGCCTGTAATTGACATCATAGGTAGACCACAACTATGAGAGTCAAAATGAGAAAACAAATCCAGAAAATCACCTTGTCTGATATGGCAAGATTTATTTTGCAAAGTTTTGTGCACTTCTGAAAAGAAGGACACTGCTGAACAGAGGCCAGACGGAGTCCAGAGTAACTCTGCTGCCTCATTATAGTGAATGTGTCCCTCGTGCGTTTCATCCGAATCGCGTCACTAGGAGATTTAGATGGAAACACCAAAGTAAATGATCAGCGTAGAGCGCCGGATAAATGTGATCCTAAATGCTATGTAAAATGTTCCCAACAAAAGCTTTAGCTCAATCTACAAAAAAACAAGTCCCCACTCAGGTCTGTCATGTTACCCATGAAGTCAAAATCGTCACTACATCTGTAGATAACTTCCCCAAGGGGTATAGGTACCAAAATTTGGTCACTTGAGGGGGTATACTGCTCTTCTAGCAATTAATGGCTCTGTCTATTGCAGTCTGCAAACTGTTCTAGGAACATCTGTGCGCCAAGAGGCAAATAGCGCCCCATCCCTCCCGAGTCTCTCCATATGCCTAAGCAGTACTGTACAGCCACTTGGGGTATTGCCACGTTCAGTAGAAATTGTGGGACAAATTTTGTTGCCATTTTTACCAATTTCTTGTGTGAAAATGTAAAATCTGCAGCTAAAACAAAATTTTGGTGGTAAAAATGATTTTTTCTTGACTGCCCAATGGTACAAAATTCTGTGACACATCCATGGTGTAAATATGATCAATGCACCTGTACATTAATTCATTGAGAGGTGTAGTGTGTCCAGTGACGTCACTTACATGGGGTTTGCACTGTGCCTGAAAAAGATTTCCCAATTACATGTAGGGTGTTGTTACAGTTTGTTGTAAAAAAAAATTCCTATTAGCCCTTAGAAAATGTAAAAACTTGGGGCTTAAACAACATTTTAGAGGTAAAAATGTAATTTATTCTTTCTTCACCGCTCAGTGGTATGAAACTCTATGAGGCACATGTGGTGTCAATATTATCACTGCACCACTAGATGAATTCATTGAGGAGTGTAGTTTGTAAGTTGAGTTCACATATAGGGGGTTTCTATTGTTCTGGCACCTCAGGGGCTCTGTGTTATGATCCGGTGACCTTGGAGCCGCATGAATAACTTTCACTGGAGTAGGTGGTAACTGTACTGACCGCAAATCCTGATCTATCACCGCAACTAGAAGTAGCCGTGGGGTCTGCCTAACAAACCCTAGACACCTCGTCACAGCCGGAGGACTAAATATCCCTATAGATGGAAATAGGAATACTATCTTGCCTCAGAGCAGAACCCCGAAGGATAGGCAGCCCCCCACGAATATTGACTGTGAGTAGGAGAGGAAAGACACACACAGGCAGAAAACAGGATTTAGCAAAAGAGGCCACTCTAGCTAAAATAGGAAAGGATAGGACAGAATACTGTGCGGTCAGTATTAAAACCCTTCCAAAAATATCCACAGCAGATTATACAAAAAATTCCTCCATCTAACTAAAGACGTGGAACGTATATCTGCAACTCCAGAGAATCCTACACACAGAGCAGAAATTCAATCAAAAATCCAGCACACAGCATGTGTGCCATAGAAAAAAAACCAGACACTTATCTTTGCTGAATTGGCAGCTAAGCAGGAGAAAACAGACAGAGGTCCAACACCTCCCAATAACCATTGACAACTGGCAAGGACTAATGAATCCTGCAAACCTAAATACCCCAGTCAGAATTGCAATCAGCAGATACACCTGACCAAGACTGCAGCCCAGGGACAACTGCATTACCACCTACAACCACCGGAGGGAGCCCAAAAGCAGAATTCACAACAGTACCCCCCCCCTTGAGGAGGGGTCACCGAACCCTCACCAGAGCCCCCAGGCCGATCAGGACGAGCCAGATGAAGGGCACGAACCAAATCAGCGGCATGGACATCAGAGGCAAAACCCAAGAATTATCTTCCTGGCCATAACCCTTCCATTTGACAAGGTACTGAAGCCTCCGCCTCGAAAAACGGGAATCCAAAATCTTCTCAACAACATATTCCAGCTCCCCATCAACCAACACAGGGGCCGGAGGATCAACAGAGGGAACAACGGGCTCCACATATTTCCGCAATAAAGATCTATGGAAGACATTATGGATCACAAAAGAGGCCGGAAGCGCCAGTCGAAAAGACACCGGATTAATAATCTCAGAAATCCTGTAAGGACCTATAAACCGAGGCTTAAACTTAGGAGAAGAAACCTTCATAGGAACATGACGGGAATACAACCAGACCAGATCCCCAACCCAAAGCCGGGAACCAACACACCGACGACGGTTAGCAAAACGTTGAGCCTCCTCGTGAGACAACACCAAATTGTTCACCACATGAGCCCAAATCTGCTGCAACCTGTCAACCATAGAATCCACACCAGGACAGTCAGAAGGCTCAACCTGCCCAGAAAAAAAACGAGGATGTGAAAACCAAAATTACAAAAGAAAGGCGAAACCAAAGTAGCCGAACTAGCCTGATTATTAAGGGCAAACTCGGCCAATGGCAAGAAAGCCACCCAATCATCCTGATTAGCAGACACAAAGCATCTCAAATAAGTCTCCAAAGTCTGATTAGTTCGCTCGGTCCGACCATTTGTCTGAGGATGAAACGCAGAAGAAAAAGACAAATCTATGCCCAGTCTCGCACAAAAGGCCCGCCAAAACCTAGAAACAAACTGGGAACCTCTGTCGGACACAATATTCTCCGGAATACCATGCAAACGAACCACATGCTGAAAAAACAACGGAACTAAATCCGAAGAGGAAGGCAATTTAGGCAAAGGCACCAAATGAACCATCTTAGAGAACCGGTCACAAACAACCCAGATAACAGACATCCTCTGGAATACCGGAAGATCAGAAATAAAATCCATAGAAATATGCGTCCAGGGCCTCTCAGGGACCGGCAATGGCAAAAGCAACCCACTAGCACGGGAACAACAAGGCTTGGCCCACGCACAAGTCCCACAGGACTTCACAAAAGAACGCACATCACGTGACAAAGAAGGCCACCAAAAGGACCTACCAACCAAGTCTCTGGTACCAAAAATGCCAGGATGACCAGCCAACACGGAACAGTGAACCTCAGAAATCACTCTACTAGTCCATCTGTCAGGAACAAACAGTTTCCCCACAGGACAGCGGTCAGGTCTGTCAGCCTAAAATTCCTGAAGAACCCGTCGTAAATCAGGGGAAATGGCAGAATGGCAGACCTCAGGAGAATCAGGCAAAAAACTCCTAGAGAGGGCATCAGCCTTAATGTTCTTAGAACCCGGAAGGTGCGATACCATGAAATCAAAACGGGGAAAAAAACAAGGACCATCGAGCCTGTCTAAGATTCAGCCGTTTGGCAGACTCGAGGTAAATCAAATTCTTATGATCGGTCAAGACCACAATACGATGCTTAGCTCCCTCAAGCCAATGTTGCCACTGCTCAAACGTCCACTTCATAGCCAACAATCGGGAGGATTGCCGACATCATAATTGCGTTCAGCAGGCGAAAACTTACGGGAAAAGAAGGCACACGGTTTCATTAAGGAACCAACAGGAACCCTCTGAGACAAAACGGCCCCTGCCCCAATCTCAGAAGCGTCAACCTCAACCTGAAACGGAAGAGAAACATCCGGTTGGCGCAACACCGGAGCAGAAGTAAATCGAAGTTTAAGCTCCTGAAAGGCAGAGACAGCCGCAGAGGACCAATTCGCCACATCAGCGCCTTTCTTCGTCAAATCGTTCAAGGGTTTAACCACGTTAGAAAAATTAGCAATGAAACGGCGATAAAAATTTGCAAAACCCAAAAATTTCTGAAGGCTCTTCACGGATGTAGGCTGAATCCAATCATGAATGGCCTGAACCTTAACCGGATCCATCTCTATAGACGAGGGAGAAAAAATGAAGCCCAAAAAAGAAACCTTCTGCACCCCAAAGAGACACTTAGACCCTTTCAAAAACAGGGCATTGTCACGAAGGATCTGAAATACCATCCTGACCTGCTGCACATGAGACTCCCAATCATCGGAAAAAATCAAAATATCGTCCAAATATACAATCAAGAACTTATCAATATAAGTCCGGAAGATATCATGCATGAAGGACTGAAAAACAGATGGAGCATTAGTGAGCCCAAATGGCATCACAAGGTATTCAAAATGGCCTTCGGGCGTGTTAAACGCAGTTTTCCATTCATCACCCTGCTTAATACGAACAAGATTATATGCCCCCGAAGGTCAATCTTCGTAAACCAACTAGCTCCCTTAATCCTAGCAAATAAATCGCTAAGCAGAGGTAAAGGGTATTGAAACTTGACTGTGATCTTATTCAAGAGGCGATAATCAATACAGGGTCTCAAGGAGTCATCTTTTTTAGCAACAAAAAAGAATCCCGCTCCCAACGGTGAAGAAGATGGCCGAATATGCCCTTTCTCCAAAGACTCCTTAATATAGCTCCGCATGGCGGTATGTTCAGGCACAGACAGGTTGAAAAGTCGACCCATAGGAAACTTACAGCCTGGAATCAAGTCAATCGCAGTCCCTGTGCGGTGGAATGAAGCTGGACTTGGGCTCATCGAATACATCCTGAAAATCAGACAAAAACTCTGGAATTTCAGAAGAGGAGATTGACATCAAAGGATCATCATTATGAACCCCCTGACAACCCCAACTAGTCACAGACATGGACTTCCAATCCAACACAGGATTATGTACCTGCATCCACGGAAAACCCAGCACGATAGCATCATGCAATTTATGCAACACCAGAAATCGACAATCTTCCTGATGGGCTGGCGCCATGCGCATGGTCACCTGTGTCGAAAACTGGGGCTTATTTTTAGCCAAGGGTGTAGCATCAATGCCCCTTAAAGGAATAGGGTTCTGCAAAGGCTGCAAGGGAAAACCACAACGCCTGGCAAACTCAAAGTCCATTAAGTTCAAGGCTGCGCCTGAATCCACAAACGCCATGACAGAAAATGATGACAATGAGCAGATCAAGGACACAGATAACAGAAATTTAGGTTGTACAGTGCTGATGGTAAATGAACTAGCCATCCTCTTTGTCCGCTTAGGGCAGACTGAAATGACATGAGAAGCGTCGCCACAATAATAACACAACCTATTCTGACGTCTGAATCCTTGTTGTTCCGTTCTAGACAGAATCCTATCACACTGCATTGGCTCAGGAATCTGCTCTGAGGACAATGCCACAGCGCGCACAGTTCTGCGCTCCCGCAAGCGCCGGTCAATCTGAATGGCCAGAGACATAGAATCACTCAGACCGGAAGGCGTGGGAAACAATATAATTCTGCCGCCTCTTGACCCTGAGACATGGCCAACAAGGTCTTCTCAGCTTGATCCCCAGAATTAGGTTCATCATATAATAATCGTAAAGCCTGAAAAAAGGAGTCTACATTAAGCAAAGCCGGATTCACAGATTCCAGGGAAAACGCCCAATCCTGCGGATCGCCACGCAGCAGGGGAATGACGATTTTAACCTCCTGAATGGAATCACCGGAGGATCGAGGTCTCAGAGCAAAAAACAGTTTACAGTTGTTTTTAAAACTCAAAAATTTGGACCTGTCACCAAAAAAAACAAATCAGGAGTAGGAATCTTCGGTTCTAAAACAGGAGTCTGAACAATATAATCAGAAATACCCTGTACCCTAGCAGCAAGCTGGTCTACACGAGAAGCTAATTCCTGAACATCCATGCTGGCACAAGGCTCCTCAGCCACCCAGAGATAAAGAGGGAAGAGAAGATAAAGCAGACTGCAGAGAAAAAAAAATAGCTCAACACCTTTCTTCCCTTCTTCTGAGATGCATTTAACTCATTATGGGCCAGTTGTACTGTTATGATCCGGTGACCTTGGAGCGGCATGAATAACTTTCACTGGAGTAGGTGGTAACTGTACTGACCGCAAATCCTGATCTAACACCGCAACTATAAGTAGCCGTGGGGTGTGCCTAACAAACCCTAGACACCTCGTCACAGCCGGAGGACTAAATACCCCTATAGATGGAAATAGGAATACTATCTTGCCTCAGAGCAGAACCCCGAAGGATAGGCAGCCCCCCACGAATATTGACTGTGAGTAGGAGAGGAAAGACACACACAGGCAGAAAACAGGATTTAGCAAAAGAGGCCACTCTAGCTAAAATAGGAAAGGATAGGACAGAATACTGTGTGGTCAGTATTAAAACCCTTCCAAAAATATCCACAGCAGATTATACAAAAAATTCCTCCATCTAACTAAAGACGTGGAACGTATATCTGCAACTCCAGAGAATCCTACACACAGAGCAGAAATACAATCAAAAATTCAGCATACAGCATGTGTGCCATAGAAAAAAAAACCAGACACTTATCTTTGCTGAATTGGCAGCTTAGCAGGAGAAACCAGACAGAGGTCCAACACCTCCCAATAACCATTGACAACTGGCAACGACTAATGAATCCTGAAAACCTAAATACCCCAGTCAGAATTGCAATCAGCAGATACACCTGACCAAGACTGCAGCCCAGGGACAACTGCATTACCACCTACAACCACCGGAGGGAGCCCAAAAGCAGAATTCACAACAGCTCTGCCAATGTGACATGGAACCCTCACACCATTCCAGCAAAATCTGCTCTCCAATATGGTGCCTCCTTCTTTCTAAGCTTATCACTGTGCCAAAAAAGTTGTATTCACTGACATCTGGGGTATTGGTATACTCAGGAGAAACTGCACAACAAACTGTATGGCGCAATTTCTCCTGTTACCCTTATGAAAATGCAAAATTTGGGCCAAAATGACATTTTTGTCGGGAAAATGTGTTTTTTTTTATTTTTGAAGCTCAACTTTATAAACTTTTGTGGAGCACTTGGGGATTCAAAGTGCTCACACATCAAAATACATTCCTTGAGGGGTCTGTTTTCCAAAATAGGGTCACATGTGGGGGTTTTCACCGTTTAGGCACATCAGAGGCTCTCCAAAATCAACATGGCGTCCACCAATTATTCCAGCAAATTTTGCATTCAAAAAGTCAAGCTTTCCAAGCTCTGCCCTGCGCCCAAACAGTAATTTTTTTGTGAAAAAAGTTAAATGTTCATTTTTTTATCCTCATATTACAAAAAATTCCTGTCAAGCGCCTGAGTGGTTAATTAATTTGTTGAATGTGGTTTTGAGCACCTTGAGGGGTGCAGTTTCTAGAATGGTGTCACACTTGGGTATTTTCTGTCATATAAACCCCTCAAAGTGACTTCTAATGTGATGTCCCTAAAAATAAACGGTTTTGTAAATTTTGTTGGAAAAATGAAAAATCGCCAGGTTTCACAAATAAATGCAAGTCATGCCGATGAAATGTTATCACTGTCATGAAGTATAATATGTCACGAAAAAGTATACCGTATATACTCGAGTATAAGCCGAGATTTTCAGCCCACTGTTTTGGGCTGAAAGTCCCCCTCTCGGCTTATACTCGAGTCATACGCAGGGGTTGGCAGGTGAGTGGGAGCGGGGGCTGTCTAATTATACTCACCTGCTCCTGGTGCGGTCCCTGCAGGTCCCTAGCTTTCCGGCGCCGGCAGCTTCTTCCTGTACTGAGCGGTCACATGGTACCGCTCATTACAGTACCATAGAGGTGGAGCCGCATATTCATTACTGTAATGAGCGGTAACGGTGACCGCTCACTACAGGAAGAAGCTGCAGCGCCGGGAGAAGCAGGGACTGCACAGCGCCAGGAGCAGGTGAGTATAACGGGGAGGGGAGCGCTGCGCGATATTCACCTCCTCGTTCCGGCGCTGCTCCATCTTCAGAAATGGCGCTCAGATCAGAGGGCGCGGTGACGTGGTTAGTGTGCACCCTCTGCCTGAGCGTCAGTGCAGAAGACGCTGAAGAAGATGGAGCGGCGGCTGGAACGAGGACAGGTGAATATTGCAAGTGCCGGGGGCCTGAGCGACTTAGAAGTGAGTATGTTTGTGCAGCACTATAAGAGGCCATAACGTTTGTGCAGCACTATATGGGGCCCTAACATTTGTGCTGCACTATAAGGGGCCATAACGTTTGTGCAGCACTATATGGGGCCATAATATTTGTGCAGCACTGTATGGGGCCATAACATTTGTGCAGCACTTTATGGGGCCATAATGTTTGCAGCACTATATGGGGCCATAATATTTATGCAGCACTATATGGGGCCATGATGTTTGTGCAGCACTGTATGGGGCCATAACGTTTGTGCAGCACTATATGGGGCCATAACGTTTGTGCAGCACTGTATGGGGCCATAACGTTTGTGCAGCACTATATGGGGCCATAATATTTGTGCAGCACTATAAGGGGCCATAACGTTTGTGCAGCACTTTATGGGGCCATAATGTTTGTGCAGCACTATATGGGACCATAATTTTTATGCAGCACTATATGGGGCCATAATGTTTGTGCAGCACTATATGGGGCTATAATATTTGTGCAGCACTATATGGGGCCATAATATTTGTGCAGCGCTATATGGGGCCATGATGTTTGTGCAGCACTATATGGGACCATAACGTTTGTGCAGCACTGTATGGGGCCATAACGTCTGTGCAGCACTATATGGGGCCATAACGTTTGTACAGCGCTATATGGGGCAAGTGTCTGTATGGGGCCATAATCAACGTTTGTGCAGCACTATATGGGGCACATATCTTTATGGAGCATCTTATGGGGCCATAATCAGCATTTGTGCAGCACTATATTGGGCAAATATGTCTATGGAGCATCTTATGGGGCCATTATTAACCTTTATGCAGAATTATATGGGGCATATTTTAATATGGAGCATCTTATGGGGCCATCATAAACTTTATGGAGCATTATATGGGGCTCCTGATTCAATATGGATTTTCAAAAACACTTAACCTACTGATGTCTCAATTAATTTTACTTTTATTGGTATCTATTTTTACTTTTGACATTTACCGGTAGCTGCTGCATTTTCCACCATAGGCTTATACCGAGTCATTAACCCCTTCATGACCCAGCTTATTTTGACCTTAACCCCTCTGTGACCTTAGACGTACTATCCCGTCGAGGTGCCCTGGGCCTATCTGACCCTGGACGGGATAGTACGTCATAGCGATCGGCAGCGCTCACGGGGGTATAGCCGCCGATCGCGGCCGGGTGTCAGCTGCTTATCGCAGCTGACATCCGGCACTATGGGCCAGGAGCGGTCACGGACCGCTCCCGGCACATTAACCCCCGGCACACCGCGATCAAAGATGACCGCGCTGTGCCGGCGGTACAGGGAAGCACCGCATAGGGAGGGGGCTCCCTGCGGGCTTCCCTGAGCCCCCTGCAGCAACGCGATGTGATCGCGTTGCTGCGCGGGTCTTACCTCCCTCCCTGCATGCTCCAGCCCCGGATCCAAGATGGCCGCGGATCTAGGTCCTGCAGGGAGGGTGGTGGCTTCACAGAGCCTGCTCAGAGCAGGCACTGTGAAGCCTGCAGTGCTGCAAGTCAGATCAGTGATCTGACAGAGTGCTATGCAAACTGTCAGATCACTGATCTGTGATGTCCCCCCCTGGGACAAAGTAAAAAAGTAAAATTTTTTTTATCTAAATGTGTAAAAAAAAATAAAAAAAAATATTCCTAAATAATGAAGAAAAAAAATATATTATTCCCATAAATACATTTCTTCATCTAAATAAAAAAAAAAAACAATAAAAGTGCACATATTTAGTATCGCCGTGTCCGTAATGACCCGACCTATAAAACTGGCCCACTAGTTAACCCCTTCAGTAAACACCGTAAGAAAAAAAAAAAAAAAAAAAAAGAGGCAAAAATCAACCCTTTATTATCATACCGCCGAACAAAAAGTGGAATAACACGCGATCAAAAAGACAGATATAAATAACCATGGTACCGCTGAAAACGTCATCTTGTCCCGCAAAAAACGAACCGCCATATAGCATCATCAGCAAAAAAATAAAAAAGTTATAGTCCTGAGAATAAAGCGATGCAAAAATAATTATTTTTTCTGTAAAATAGTTTTTATCGTATAAAAGCGCCAAAACATAAAAAAATGATATAAATGTGGTGTCGCTGTAATGGTTCTGAACCGAAGAATAAAACTGCTTTATCAATTTTACCAAACGCGGAAAGGTATAAACGCCTCCCCCAAAAGAAATTCATGAATAGCTGGTTTTTGGTCATTCTTCCTCACAAAAATCAGAATAAAAAGCAATCAAAAAATGTCACGTGCCCGAAAATGTTACCAATAAAAACGTCAACTCGTCCCGCAAAAAACAAGACCTCAAATGACTCTGTGGACCAAAATATGGAAAAATTATAGCTCTCAAAATGTGGTAACACAAAAAATATTTTTTGCAATAAAAAGCGTCTTTCAGTGTGTGACGGCTGCCAATCATAAAAACCCGCTAAAAAACTCGCTATAAAAGTAAATCAAACCCCCCTTCATCACCCCCTTAGTTAGGGAAAAATAAAAAAAATGTATTTATTTCCATTTTCCTATTAGGGCTAGGGTTAGGGCTAGGGTTAGGGCTAGGGTTAGGGCTAGGGTTAGGGCTAGGGTTAGGGCTAGGGTTAGGGCTAGGGTTAGGATTAGGGCTAGGGTTAGGGCTAGGGTTAGGGCTAGAGTTAGGGCTAGAGTTAGGGCTAGGGCTAGAATTAGGGCTAGGGTTAGGGCTAGGGTTAGTGTTAGGGCTAGGGTTAGGGTTAGGGCTAGGGTTAAGGCTAGGGTTAGGGCTAGGGTTGGGGCTACAGTTAGGGTTGGGGCTAAAGTTAGGGTTTAGATTACATTTACAGTTGGGAATAGGGTTGGGATTAGGGTTAGGGGTGTGTCAGGGTTAGAGGTGTGGTTAGGGTTACCGTTGGAATTAGGGTTAGGGGTGTGTTTGGATTAGGGTTTCAGTTATAATTGGGGGGTTTCCACTGTTTAGGCACATCAGGGGCTCTCCAAACACGACATGGCGTCCGATCTCAATTCCAGCCAATTCTGCGTTGAAAAAGTAAAACAGTGCTCCTTCCCTTCCGAGCTCTCCCGTGTGCCCAAACAGGGGTTTACCCCAACATATGGGGTATCAGCGTACTCAGGACAAATAGGACAACAACTTTTGGAGTCCAATTTCTCCTGTTACCCTTGGGAAAATACAAAACTGGGGGCTAAAAAATAATTTTTGTGGGAAAACAAAAATATTTTTTATTTTCACGGCTCTGCGTTATAAACTGTAGTGAAACACTTGGGGGTTCAAAGTTCTCACAACACATCTAGATAAGTTCATTGAGGGGTCTAGTTTCCAATATGGGGTCACGTGAGTGGGGTTTCTACTGTTTAGGTACATTAGGGGCTCTGCAAACGCAATGTGACGCCTGCAGACCAATCCATCTAAGTCTGCATTCCAAATGATGCTCCTTCCCTTCCGAGCCCTCCCATGCGCCCAAACGGTGGTCTCCCCCCCCCCCCCCCCACATATGGGGTATCAGCGTACTCAGGACAAATTGGACAACAATATTTAGGGTCCAATTTCTCCTGCTACCCTTGGAAAAATACAAAACTGGGGGCTAAAATATAATTTTTGTGGAAAAAAAAATATTTTTTATTTGCACGGCTGTTGTGAATTCTGTTGTCGGGCTCCCTCCTGTGGTCATGAATGGTACTTCGGCTGGTTCTGTCCATGGACTTCCTCTGGTGGGTGTTTCTGAGTTTCACAGGTGACTAGGTTAATTCGTTAGCTGCTGCTCTATTTAACTCCACTTAGATCTTTGCTCTATGCCACCTGTCAATGTTCCAGAATTGGTCTAGTTCACTCCTGGATTGTTCTTGTGACCTGTCTTCCCATCAGAAGCTAAGTTCCAGCTTGTATTTCTTTGGTTTTCTATTTTTCTGTCCAGCTTTCTATTTAATTTGTTGTCTTGCTTGCTGGAAGCTCTGGGACGCAGAGGGAGCGCCTCCGCACCGTGAGTCGGTGCGGAGGGTCTTTTTGCGCCCTCTGCGTGGTCTTTTTGTAGGTTTTTGTGCTGTCCGCAAAGTAACCTTTCCTATCCTCGGTCTGTTCAGTAAGTCGGGCCTCACTTTGCTAAATCTATTTCATCTCTGTGTTTGTATTTTCATCTTTACTCACAGTCATTATATGTGGGGGGCTGCCTTTTCCTTTGGGGAATTTCTCTGACGCAAGGTAGGCTTTATTTTTCTATCTTCAGGGCTAGCTAGCTTCTTAGGCTGTGCTGAGTTGCATAGGGAGCGTTAGGCGCAATCCACGGTTATTTCTAGTGTGTTTGATAGGTTTAGGGATTGCGGTCAGCAGAGTTCCCACGTCTCAGAGCTCGTCCTACATTATTTGTAACTATCAGGTCATTCCGTGTGCTCTTAACCACCAGGTCCATTTTTGTCCTGACCACCAGGTCATAACAGTATAGGATGACAAAGAGCAAATCAGAGTAACAGACAATAGAAATTTAGACTGTACCGTACCAATGGTGGCAGACCTAGCGAACCGCTTAGTGCGCTTCATATGAAGCGCCGATAAAAATTAGCAAAGCCCAGGAATTTTGCAGGCTCTTCACAGATCTTGGCTGAGTAATCCACGGCCATTTCTAGTGTGTTTGATAGGTTTAGGGATTGCGGTCAGCAGAGTTCCCACGTCCCAGAGCTCGTCCTTTATTATCAGTAACTATCAGGTCATTCCGTGTGCTCTTAACCACCAGGTCCATTTTTGTCCTGACCACCAGGTCATATCAGTACAGGTGGCATAGAGCAAAGATCTAAGTGGAGTTAAATAGAGCAGCAGCTAACGAATTAACCTAGTCACCTGTGAAACTCAGAAACACCCACCAGAGGAAGTCCATGGACAGAACCAGCCGAAGTACCATTCATGACCACAGGAGGGAGCCCGACAACAGAATTCACAACACACGGCTCTGCGTTATAAACTGTAGTAAAATACTTGGGGGTTCAAAGCTCTCACAACACATCTAGATGAGTTCCTTAAGGGGGTCTACTTTCCAAAATGGTGTCACTTGTGGGGTGTTTCTACTGTTTAGGTACATTAGGGGCTCTGCAAACGCAATGTGACGCCTGCAGACCATTCCATCTAAGTCTGCATTCCAAATGGCGCCCTTTCCCTTCCGAGCCCTCCCATGCGCCCAAACGGTGGTTCCCCCCACATATGGGGTATCAGCGTACTCAGGACAAATTGGACAACAACTTTTGGGGTCCAATTTCTCCTGTTACCCTAGGGAAAATACAAAACTGGGGCCTAAAAAATAATTTTTGTGGGAAAAAAATTGTTTTATTTTCATGGCCCTGCATTATAAACTTCTGTGAAGCCCTTGGTGGGTCAAAGTGCTCACCACACCTCTAGATAAGTTCCATAGGGGGTGTACTTTCCAAAATGGTGTCACTTGTGGGGGGTTTCAATGTTTAGGCACATCAGTGGCTCTCCAAACGCAACATGGCGTCCCATCTCAATTCCTGTCAATTTTGCATTGAAAAGTCAAACGGCGCTCCTTCCCTTCCAAGCTCTCCCATGCGCCCAAACAGTGGTTTACCGCCACATATGGGGTATCAGCGTACTCAGGACAAATTGGACAACAACTTATGGGGTCCAATTTCTTCTCTTACCCTTCGGAAAATAAAAAATTGGGGGCGAAAAGATAATTTTGGTGAAAAAATATGATTTTTTATTTTTACGGTTCTGCATTATAAACTTCTGTGAAGCACTTGGTGGGTCAAAGTGCTCACCACACCTCTAGATAAGTTCCTTAGGGGGTCTACTTTCCAAAATGGTGTCACTTGTGGGGGGTTTCAATGTTTAGGCACATCAGTGGCTCTCCAAACGCAACATGGTGTCCCATCTTAATTCCTGTCAATTTTGCATTGAAAAGTCAAACGGTGCTCCTTCCCTTCCAAGCTCTCCCATGCGCCCAAACAGTGGTTTACCGCCACATATGGGATATCAGCGTACTCAGGACAAATTGGACAACAACTTATGGGGTCCAATTTCTTCTCTTACCCTTCGGAAAATAAAAAATTGGGGGCGAAAAGATAATTTTTGTGAAAAAATATGATTTTTTATTTTTACGGTTCTGCATTATAAACTTCTGTGAAGCACTTGGTGGGTCAAAGTACTCACCACACCTCTAGATAAGTTCCTTAGGGGGTCTACTTTCCAAAATGGTGTCACTTGTGGGGGGTTTCAATGTTTAGGCACATCAGTGGCTCTCCAAACGCAACATGGCGTCCCATCTCAATTCCTGTCAATTTTGCATTGAAACGTCAAATTGCCCTCCTTCGCTTCCAAGCTCTGTCATGCGCCCAAACAGTGGTTTACCCCAACATATGGGGTATCGGCGTACTCAGGACAAATTGTACAACAACTTTTGGCGTCCATTTTCTCTTGTTACCCTTGGTAAAATAAAACAAATTGGAGCTGAATTAAATTTTTTGTGAAAAAAAGTTAAATGTTCATTTTTATTTAAACATTCCAAAAATTCCTATGAAACACCTGAAGGGTTAATAAACTTCTTGAATGTGGTTTTGCGCACCTTGAGGGGTGCAGTTTTTAGAATGGTGTCACACTTGGGTATTTTCTATCATATAGACCCCTCAAAATGACTTCAAATGAGATGTGGTCCCTAAAAAAAAAATGGTGTTGTAAAAATGAGAAATTGCTGGTCAACTTAACCCTTATAACTCCCTAACAAAAAAAAAATTGGGTTCCAAAATTGTGCTGATGTAAAGTAGACATGTGGGAAATGTTACTTATTAAGTATTTTGTGTGACATATCTCTGATTTAATTGCATAAAAATTCAAAGTTTGAAAATTGCGAAATTTTGAAAATTTTCGCCAAATTTTCGTTTTTTTCACAAATAAACGCAGGTACTATCAAAGAAATTTTACCACTATCATGAAGTACAATATGTCACGAGAAAACACTGTCAGAATCACTAGGATCCGTTGAAGCGTTCCAGAGTTATAACCTCATAAAGGGACAGTGGTCAGAATTGTAAAAATTGGCCTGGTCATTGACGTGCAAACCACCCTTGGGGGTAAAGGGGTTAAAGACCTTGCCGTTTTTTGCAATTCTGATCAGTGTCCCTTTATGAGGTAATAACTCAGGAACGCTTCAACGGATCATAGCGGTTCTGAGATTGTTTTTTCGTGACATATTGGGCTTCATGTTAGTGGTAAATTTAGGTCAATAAATTCTGCGTTTATTTGTGATAAAAACGGAAATTTGGCGAAAATTTTGGAAATTTTGCAATTTTCACATTTTGAATTTTTATTCTGTTAAACCAGAGAGTTATGTGACACAAAATAGTTAATAAATAACATTTCCCACATGTATACTTTACATCAGCACAATTTTGGAAACAAAATTTTTTTTTGCTAGGAAGTTATAAGGGTTAAAATTTGACCAGCGATTTCTCATTTTTACAACGAAATTTACAAAACCATTTTTTTAGGGACCACCTCACATTTGAAGTCAGATTGAGGGGTCTATATGGCTGAAAATACCCAAAAGTGACAGCATTCTAAAAACTGCACCCCTCAAGGTGCACAAAACCACATTCAAGAAGTTTATTAACCCTTCAGGTACTTCACAGCAGCAGAAGCAACGTGGAAGGAAAAAATGAACATTTAACTTTTTAGTCACAAAAATTATCTTTTAGGAACAATTTTTTTTATTTTCCCAATGGTAAAAGGAGAAACTGAACCACGAAAGTTGTTGTCCAATTTGTCCTGAGTACGCTGATACCTCATATGTGGGGGTAAACCACTGTTTGGGCGCACGGCAGGGCTTGGAAGGGAAGGAGCGCCATTTGACTATTTGAATGAAAAATTGGCTCCACTCTTTAGCGGACACCATGTCACGTTTGGAGAGCCCCGGTGTGCCTAAAAATTGGAGCTCCCCAACAAGTGACCCCATTTTGGAAACTAGACGCCCCAAGGAACTTATCTAGATGCATAGTGAGCACTTTGCACCCCCAGGTGCTTCACAAATTGATCCGTAAAAATGAAAAAGTACTTTTTTTCACAAAAAAATTCTTTTAGCCTCAATTTTTTCATTTTCACATGGGCAACAGGATAAAATGGATCCTAAAATTTGTTGGGCAATTTCTCCCGAGTATGCCGATACCTCATATGTGGGGGTAAACCACTGTTTGGGCACACGGCAGGGCTCGGAAGGGAAGGCACGCCATTTGACTTTTTGAATGGAAAATTAGCTCCAATCATTAGCGGACACCATGTCACGTTTGGAGAGCCCCTGTGTGCCTAAACATTGGAGTTCCCCCACAAATGACCCCATTTTGGAAACTAGACCCCCAAAGGAACTAATCTAGATGTGTGGTGAGGACTTTGAACCCCCAAGTGCTTCACAGAAGTTTAGAATGCAGAGCCGTGAAAATAATAAATACGTTTTCTTTCCTCAAAAATAATTATTTAGCCCAGAATTTTTTAATTTTCCCAAGGGTAACAAGAGAAATTTGACCCCAATATTTGTTGTCCAGTTTCTCCTGAGTACGGTGATACCCCATATGTGGGGGTAAACTACTGTTTGGGCACATGTCGGGGCTCGGAATTGAAGTAGTGACGTTTTGAAATGCAGACTTTGATGGAATGATCTGCGGGCGTCACGTTGCGTTTGCAGAGCCCCTGATGTGGCTAAGCAGTAGAAACCCCCCACAAGTGACCCCATTTTGGAAACTAGACCCCGAAAGGAACTTACCTAGATGTGTGGTGAGCACTTTGAACCCCCAAGTGCTTCACAGAAGTTTATAATGCAGAGCCGTGAAAATAATAAATACGTTTTCTTTCCTCAAAAATAATTATTTAGCCCAGAATTTTTTAATTTTCCCAAGGGTAACAAGAGAAATTTGACCCCAATATTTGTTGTCCAGTTTCTCCTGAGTACGCTGATACCCCATGTGTGGGGGTAAACCACTGATTGGGCACAGGTCGGGGCTCAGAAGGGAAGTAGTGACTTTTGAAATTCAGACTTTGATGGAATGGTCTGCGGGCGTCACGTTGCGTTTGCAGAGCCCCTGGTGTGCCTAAATAGTAGAAACCCCCCACAAGTGACCCCATTTTAGAAACTAGACCCCCCAAGGAACTTATCTAGATATGTGGTGAGCACTTTGAACCCCCAAGTGCTTCACAGACGTTTACAACGCAGAGCTGTCAAAAATGATGTTTTAGCAAGCATTTTTTTATTTTCACAAGGGTAACAGGAGAAATTGGACCCCAGTAATTGTTGCGCAGTTTGTCCTGAGTATGCTGGTACCCCATATGTGGGGGTACATCACTGTTTGGGCGCACGTCGGGGCTCGGAAGGGAGGGAGCACAATTTGACTTTTTGAATACAAGATTGGCTGGAATCAATGGTGGCGCCATGTTGCGTTCGGAGACCCCTGATGTGCCTAAACAGTGGAAACCCCTCAATTCTACCTCCAACACTAACCCCCCCACACCCCTAACCCTAATCCCAACTGTAGCCATAACCCTAATCACAACCCTAATTCCAACCCGAACCCTAACCCTATGTGCCCACGTTGCGGATTCGTGTGAGATTTTTCAGCATCATTTTTGAAAAATCCGCGGGTAAAAGGTACTGCGTTTTACCTGCGGATTTACTGCGGATTTCCAGTGTTTTTTGTGCGGATTTCAACTGTGGATTCCTATTGAGGAACAGGTGTAAAACGCTGCGGAATCCGCACAAAGAATTGACATGCTGCGGAAAATACAACGTAGCGTTTCCGCGCGGTATTTTCCGCACCATGGGCACAGCGGATTTGGTTTTCCATAGATTTACATGGTACTGTAAACCTGATGGAACACTGCTGCGAATCTGCAGCGGCCAATCCGCTAAGGATCCGCAGCCAAATCCGCACCGTGTGCACATAGCCTAATTCTAAAGGTATGTGCACACGCTGCGGAAAACGCTGCGGATCCGCAGCAGTTTCCCATGAGTTTACAGTTCAATGTAAACCTATGGGAAACAAAAATCGCTGTACACATGCTGCAGAAAAACTGCACGGAAACGCAGCGGTTTACATTCCGCAGCATGTCACTTCTTTCTGCGGATTCCGCAGCGGTTTTACAACTGCTCCAATAGAAAATCGCTGTTGTAAAACCGCAGTGAAATACGCAGAAAAACCGCGGTAAATCCGCCATAAATCCGCAGTAGTTTAGCACTGCAGATTTATCAAATCCGCAGCGGAAAAATCCGCAGAGGAACAGAATACGTGTGCACATACCGAAACCCTGACCCTAACCCTAACCCTATTCTAACCTTAGTGGGAAAAAAAAAAAAATCTTTATTTTTTTATTGTCCCTACCTATGGGGGTGACAAAGGGGGGGGGGGGGGGTCATTTATTATTTTTTTTATTTTGATCACTGTGATAGATTATATCTCAGTGATCAAAATGCACTTTGGAACGAATCTGCCGACCGGCAGATTCGGCAGGCGCACTGCGCATGCGCCCGCCATTTTGGAAGATGGCGGTGCCCAGGGAGAAGACGGACGGACCCCGGCAGGATCGGTAAGTATGATGGGGCGGGAGAGAGCCCTTAAATCAGAGATTTATGTCGCACATAATAGTTATTAAATAACACTTTAACACTTTCCACATCCACTCTACTTTACATCAGTACAATTTTGGAAACATAATTTTATTTTTGTTACGAAGTTATAAGGGTTAAAAGTTGATCAGCAATTTCTAATTTTTCAAAAAAGTTTGCAAAAACATTTTTTTTCAGAGACCACATCAGATTTTAAATGACTTTGGGAGGCCTAAGTAATAGCAAATACCCAAAAGTGACATCATTCTAAACTGCATCCTTCAATGTCCTCAAAACCACATTCAAGAAGTTCATTAACCCTTCTCCGGAACTAAAGTAATCTGGAAGGAAAACTACAGTGTGTTCCAAATTATTATGCAAATTGGATTTAAGTGTCATAAAGATTTAATTGTTTTGTTTTTCAAATATACTCGGGATGTAATTGTCTCAGGGCTCAATGGATCACCGAAATCAATCTTAAACACATGTGATAATTAGTTTTCCAGGTGATTCTAATTAAAGGAAAACTACTTAAAAATGATGTTCCACATTATTAAGAAGGCCACAGGTTTCAAGCAATATGGGAAATAAAAAGGATCTCTCTGCTGCTGAAAAGCGTTAAATAGTGCAATGCCTTGGACAAGGTATGAAAACTTTAGATATTTCACGAAAACTTAAGAGTGATCATCATACTGTGAAGATATTTGTGACTGAAACAGAGCACAGAGTTAATGCAGATAAAGGCATAATGAGGAAGGTTTCTGCCAGACAAATTCATTGGATTACGAGAGCAGCTGCCAAAATACCATAACAAAGCAGCAAACGGTTATTTGAAGCTGCTGGTGCCTCTGGAGTCCCTCAAACCTTAATGTGTAGGATTGTTCAAAAGATGGCTGTGGTGCATAAACCTACTATTTGGCCACTCCTAAACAGGGTTCACAAGCAGAAACGGTTGCAGTGAGCCCAGACATACATGAAAACTAATTTTCAAACAGTCTTGTTTACTGATGAGTGTCGAGCAACCCTGGATGGTCCAGATGGATGGAGTAGTGGATGGTTGGTGGATGGGCACCATGTCCCAACAAGGCTGCGACGTCAGCAAGGAGGGGGAGGAGTCATGTTTTGGACCAGAATCATAGGGAAAACTCGTGCTGCAAAGAATACCTCTGAGTCATTGGCTGCTATGGGCATAAAAGGAGATAAACACATGGTGTGGCCACCATCTTCCCCTGACCTAAACCCTATAGAGAACCTTTGGAGTACCATCAAGCAAAAGATCTATGACGGTGGGAGGCAGTTCACATCAAAACAGCAGCTCCGGGAGGCTATTCTGTCTTCATGCAAAGAAATACAAGCAGAAACTCTCCAATAACTCACAAGTTCAATGGATGCAAGAATTGTGAAGGTGATATCAAAGAAGGGGTCCTATGTTAACATGTAACTTGGCCTGTTCGGTTTCACATTAGCGTTTTCCTGATCTCCGGCGGGCTGCGGACTTCCTCCGTGAAGCCCCGCCCTCGGCCGCACCTCTGCCGCTAGCTCCACCTACTTCTGCATGCGGCCCGCATGCGGCCTGCATACCTATCATTAACATTAGGTATGCAGGTTGTGCGGCTGTATGCGGATGCTGCCGCATGCGTTGTTTTGACGATGCGGCGGCCAGCGTAGACGCAGCCTGTAGCATTTTTTCCCCGCATCGTCAAAACGACGCATGCGACAGGATCCGCATACAGCCGCATGACCTGCGTACCTAATGTTAAAGATAGGTACGCAGGCCGCATGCTGGCCGCATGCAGAAGTAGGCGGAACTAGCAGCAGAGGTGCGGCGGAGGGCGGGGCTTCATGGAGGATGTCCGCAGCCCGCCGCAGATCAGGTAAATGCTAGTGTGAAACTAGCCTAAGATGTTTTGGAGATAAATAGCTTTTTTGTTCAGTGAATGTGACCTCCTAATGCTGCAAATTCCACAAATGAGCATTTTCAGTTATTTAAAACATCAAATGTTTAGAAATTCTACTGTGCCTAATAATTTGGAACAGTGCATTTTGAGTTTTTATTCATTTTGGAGAATATACTGTTATCATTGGGAGGTTTCTTCAATAAAAATCGATGTATGATCAGAGAAAATTATAATTTGCATAATAATTTGGAACATGGTGTATTAACATTTACCTTTTCTTCACAAAAATTTTACTTTAGCTCCAAATTTGTTATTTTCCCAAGTGCAACAGGAGAAAATGGACACTAAAATTAGTTGTTCAATTCCCCCTGGGTAGTGACCCCATTTTGGAAACTAAACAACATAAGGAATGTATCTAGATGTATGGTGAGCACCTTGAAGTTCCAGGTGATTTACAGAAGTTTATAACGTAGAGTTGTGAAAATAAAAAATCACATTTTACCCACAACAAAATTACTTCTAGCTCTATTTTATATACAAGGGTAACAGGAGAAAATTGACCCTAAAATTTGTTTTGCAATTTCCCCTGAGTATGCAGATATCCCATATGTGGGGGAAATCCACAGTATGGGCACATGGCATGTCTCGGAAGGGAAGGATCGCCATTTGACTTTTTGAATGTAAAATTTGCTGTAATAATTAGTGGAAGCCATGTTGCGTTTGGACTAGAGAGCCCCTGATGTGCCTAAATAGTGTCAGGTGTGACAGACAGTTGTCCTGGATCCTCTCCTCCACCCTGGGTACCATCCGCATATGATCCGCTTACTTCCCGCATGGTGGGCATAGCCCCATGCGTAAATTAAAGGGAAGGTGCCACCAGTTTTCTTGTATTTTGTTTTTTTTTGTGAAATTAAGCTTAAAATAGTAATTAAAATGTATTAATGCAATGTTTGCACTGTTTTCAAACATTTCTAGTTGAAAAATATTATATATTTTTCTACAAATATACATATTTACCACTAGGGGGAGCATTTTCCGTTTTAGACCTCAAGCAGCTATAGTAAGATTTAGCAGCTCTGCCCCAGGGATATTAGACCACCCAAAAGGGGAGGGAAATGGTGATGTCAGCAGTTACTGCCCCAACAGTAAGAATGAAGAGCAGCATCACAGGGCAGCACCATTTTGTGTGTGACTGCCCTGTGACCTGCTATCACCAGCAGTTACTGCATCAGAGGCACAGCTTTTTTACAGAGGAGCAGAACACAGTGGGCTCAGCAGCATCTGGACCCAAGAAGAGTGAAGACATGTGGTGTGCATGGAGCAGCATTAGGAGCTGTGTGGGACTCATCCCTCAAGAAGATAAGAAGGAGCTCCAGCTCTGCAGTGAATAGCCAGGCATTATGGAGGGAGGGGAGAGATACATTGTATGGCTAAGAGTGACTGATGGGAGAGAAAGAGACGTGAAGTATGATGAGTGAGACACATATGGAGTGTGATGGGGAGATACACATTGAGGCTGTGTGCACACGTTCAGGATTTTTCGCATTTTTTTTGCATTTGTTCGCTATAAAAATGCGATAAAAACAATTTAAAAATGCATACATATGCATCCCATCATTTATAATGCATTCCACAATTTTTGTGCATATGTTGCGTTTTTTCTGGGAAAAAAACGCATCGCAGTAAAAAACGCAACACGTTCTGCGCATGTCGTGTCTCCCCCTTTGATGTGGGCTCCGGCGCTGAGCCCACATCAAAGTCACGACATGTCGGCTGTTTTGTACAGCTGACATATGCGCGCAATAGTGGCAGGGGAAATCGCAATTCACCCGCCGCTATTAACCTGTTAAATGCCGCTGTCAAATGCTGACAGCGGCATTTAACTACCGCTTCCCGCCGCGCGGCCAGAAATGAGCGCATCGTCCGCCCCCGTCACATGATCAGGGGTTGGCGAAGCGTCAGCATGGTAACCATAGGAGGTCCTTGAGACCTCTATAGTTACTGATGCCGGCCTGCTGTGAGCGCCACCCTGTGGTCGGCACTCATAGGAAGCCTGTAATTCAGCTACGGAGCAGCAATCTGATGATCGCTGCTATGTAGCAGAGCCGATCGATTTGTGCCAGCTTCTAGTTTCCCATGGAGGCTATTGAAGCATGGCAAATGTAAAAAAAAATGTTTTTAAAAATATGAAAAAAAAAAAATACAAAAAAATTAAAGTTTAAATCACCCCCTTTTGCCCCATCAAAAATAAAACAATAAGGGAAAAAAAAAATCGGATCCGGAGGGAAATAATCGGATCCGGTGGAAAAAACGGATCCGGCGGGAAAAAACGGATCCGGCGGGAAAAACTGATCTGGCAGAAAAAAAAAGGAACTTGTGGAAAAAAATGGATCCGGCGGAAAAAAAACAAACGGATCCAGCGGGAAAAAACGAATCTGGTGGGAAAAAACTGATCTGGCAGAAAAAAAGGAACTTGTGGAAAAACTGGATCCGGCGGAAAAAAAAATCGGAATACTGCGGGAAAAAACGAATCCGGGGGGGAAAAACTGATCTGGCAGAAAAAAAGGAACTTGTGCAAAACACCGGATCCGGCGGAAAAAAAAAATCGGATCCGGCGGGGAAAAACGGATCCGTCGGGAAAAAACTGATCTGGCAGAATAAAAAGGAACTTGTTGAAAAAACCGGATCCGGTGGAAAAAAAAAAATCGGATCCGGCGGGAAAAAACGAATCCGATGGGAAAAGACGGATCCGGCGGGAAAAAACTGATCTGGCAGAAAAAAAAGGAAATTGTGGAAAAAAATGGATCTGGTGGGAAAAAAACGGATCCGATGGAAAAAACTGATCCGGCGAGAAAAAACGGATCTGGCGGAAAAAATGGATCCGGCGGGAAAAAACGGATTCGGCGGGAAAAAATGGATCCGGCGGAAAAAACAGATCAGGCGGAAAAAAATCGGATCCGGTGGAAAAAAACCCCGGATCCGGCGGGAAAAATGGATCTGGCGGGAAAAAACGGATCCGATGGAAAAAACTGATCCGGTGGGAAAAAACGGATCTGGTGGGAAAAAACGGATCCGGTGGAAAAAACGGATCCGGCGGAAAAAAAATCGGATCCGGTGGAAAAAACCCCGGATCCGGCGGGAAAAATGGATCCGGCGGTAAAAAATGGATCCGGTGGAAAAAACGGATGTGGCGGAAAAAAACGGATCCTGCAAATGTGCTCGCAGGATGCGTTTTTTCCCCCATAGACTTGTATTAGCGACGGATCGTGACGGATGGCCACACGTCGCGTGGCCGCGTCCATCGTGCAACAAATCCGTCGTGTTTTGGCGGACCGTCGGCACGAAAAAACGTTCAAGTGAACTTTTTTGTCCAGCGCGTCCGCCATTTTCTACCGCGCATGCGCTGCCAAAACTCCGCCCCCTCCTTCCAGACTTCAGAATGGGCAGTGGATGTGTTGAAAAACTGCATCCGCTGCCCCCGTCGGGCACAAATTTCACAACGTGCGTCAGTATATCGGCCCGACGCATAGCGACGGAATCGTACCGACGCAAGTGTGAAAGAGGCCTTTGTGAGGGTTGAATTAAAAAAGCGTGGGCTCCCGTGCAATTTTCTGCGCCAGAGGGGGAAAGCCGACGGCCGGGGGCCAATATCTGTAGCCTGCTATGAATATCAGCCCGCAGCTGTCTTCATAGCCTTTACTGGCTATTAAAATAGGGGGACCCCCCCAAAAAAAATTGTGTGGGGTCCCCCTATATTTTATAGCCAGAAAGGCTACGCAGACAGTTGCGGGCTGATATTCATAGCCTAGAGAGGGGCCATTGATATTGCCCCCCTCCTCCCCCCCGGCTACAAATACCAGTCCGCAGCCGCCCCAGAAATGGCGCATCTGTAAGATGCGCCAATTCCGGCACTTAGCCCCTCTCTTCCCACTCCCGTGTAGCGGTGGGATATGGGGTAATTAAGGGTTAATGTCACCTTGCTATTGTAAGGTGACATTAAGCCGGGTTAATAACGGAGAGGCGTCAATAAGACGGGGGTGGGAGGGGGATCTGCATTTTACTCACTAATATTCATATCTTCCCTGCGGCAGACGCTGCTGCAGGGAAGATATGAATGGGGCTTCAGCATGATGCCGGGGACAGCGCCACACTGATGTTCCACAGAAACGTAGGGCACACGGACATGGATAATTCCGGTACCAATTTTTTCCGGTACCGGAATTATCTGGACGTGTGAGACTGCCCTTATGGCAATTGCTGCCTGGGAAAATTTCTCATACAGCAATGGCATAAAGTGAGACTAGGGACTTTTTTTTTTACAGCGGCGGAGGAATACAGTGGTGGAAGGATACCTTACTGCCGTCATTATGTTCCTGGAGCCCTTGGAGAGCAGTCGCATTATCTGATGCTGCTGCTCTCCACGGGAGATCGTCAACACTCGTGAATTTCTGCGGACAGGGAGTATATTGTTTTGTTTTTGTTTGTTTGTTTTTTTCATATTTTTTTACAGATGACACTGGCTTCGGGGAACAAAATGACAAGTAATGGTGAGTATGAAATCTATGTTTAATGTACTGTATGTACAATATGTATGTATTGTATGTAATGTATGAATGTATTGTATGTAGTATGTATGTAGCATGTATGGATGTATGTAGCATGTATGTAGCATGTATGTATGGAGTATATATGGAGTATGGATGGAGTATTTTTTTTTTTCATTCAACACATTAGCCGGATGATGGGACTACTACTGTCCCATAATTGGCTAATGTGTCAATCACTGTCATTGTAGCAGGCATCGTCCGATGGGACTTGTAGTCCCATCGGACGATGCTTGTACACACGCATAGAGACCCCCCCACGCCACACAGAGACCCCCCCACGGCGCACAGAGACCCCCCCACGGCGCACAGAGACCCCCCCACGGCACACAGAGACCCCCCCACAGCGCACAGAGACCCCCCCACGCCGCACAGAGACCCCCCCACGCTGCACAGAGAGGGAGAGCGACACAGGGGGAGAGTGCAGCTTACCGGAGATCACTGGGATTGTGTGCAAGTGGGGAGGCGGAGACAGAGCAGGAGAAGCACACAGGGCAGCGTGTGAGAGCAGAGGATGTGTGCCCAGAACCTGCAGTGCCTGGAGTACAGAGGAGCAGTCAGCGCTTCTGTCCTGCGATAGAGAGCAAGTGGAGCTCAACAGATAGCACTGGGCTATTATAAAATGGCAGCCAGTCACACCTACAGCAATGAGTTGTGCAGCCCACAGAGGTGTGCCCAGCTCACTGCTAATGCTGCCACAATGTTAGAGATAGGGTCAGCGCCAGTCTATTATCTCCTATGTCCATGGGGTGCCGTAATCTGAAACTGATAGTGCCTTGCTACTGCTGTGAACACAAGATGTCAGCCCCCAGTGCATTCTTTCTACTCATATAACACACGAAATCTGTTTTACATGCATTCAAATCTGGGTTATAACAGCATGTTATGCTACATTACATTGATTAATTAATGATCTACAAACGCGGTATCTTCCCTTTAAGCGGATCAATGCATTCCTATGTCTGCGGATTCCGGAAATGAATGAACATGCTGCGTTTTTTTCCGGAATACGTTTCCGCTCAGCAAAAAAAAAACAAAAACAGATCATGTGCATTCTTTTAATAGGATGCTTAATATGAGTGTTTTTTTTGCTGTTTCATCGCTTTTTTATAGCGAAAAAAACGCAAAAAATTCAGAACATGTGCACACAGCCTAAGGGCGCTTTTAACATGCCTGAAACGTGTCAGTTTTTTTTTTACTATTTTAACATGGCTTGATACGCCAAATAAAGGTTTTTGGTTTTACCATATCAATCGATGTGCAGGAATTTTCCCCTCTTTTTCTTTCCTTGGCTGTGCTTACCAGTGGGATCGGTTCTCACCTGTGACTGATTGGTCTCAGCCTTATTCGGAATCGATTAGCAATGGTGTTAGCTCCCTAACCTCCTCTTGTCTCCTATTGTTGAAAGTACTAGCAGTCGGTTAGTGCCTTCTCAGGGGACTCTTGGAGGATTGCTGGCATGACATCTCCGTAGTCTCGGTGGTTCATGCTCAGCGATCTGTGCAGAACCTAAACAGGGACATTTAGGGCAGACAGGGTGATTTTAGATCTGCCTAGGGGTCTCCACTCCCCCTTCCCTAGTGTTGAGGTACCTTCACACATAACAATTTCGTTAACGATATCGTTGCAACGTCACACTTTTTGTGACATAGCAACGATCCCGCTAACAATCTCATTATGTGTGACAGCGACCAACGATCAGGCCCCTGCTGGGAGATCGTTGGTCGTGGGGAATGATCAGGACCTTTTTTTGGTCGCTGATCACCTGCTGTCATCGCTGGATCGGCGTGTGTGACGCCGATCCAGCAATTTGTTCACTTGTAGCGCAGGGCCAAGCTTAGTAACCCGATATTTACCCTGGATACCATTGTAAAAGTAAAAAAAAAAACCAGTACATACTCACATTCTGATGTCTGTCACGTCCCCCAGCGTCCACAGGGTTAAAACTGCTTTCGGCGAGAGCGCTGCTAATGCACGCGCTCCGGCCGAGAGCTTCCCTGCACTGACTGTCAGCTCGGCCCTGCACTTAGTAACACGATGTTTACCCTGGTTACCCGGGCGCTGCAGGGGGACTTTGGCATCGTTGAAGACCGTTTCAACGATGCCGAAGTCTTTCCCTGGATCGTTGGTCGCTGGAGAGAGCTGTCTGTGTGACAGCTCCCCAGCGACCACACAACGACTTACCAACGATCACGGCCAGGTCGTATCGCTTTTCGTGATCGGTGGTAAGTCGTTTAGTGTAACGGTACCTTTATGGCTTCCCCCTCGCTACCTATTGTTGTGCATTTACTCCCTCACCCAGCGTGA
Source organism: Ranitomeya imitator (assembly GCF_032444005.1). Lineage (NCBI taxonomy): Eukaryota > Metazoa > Chordata > Amphibia > Anura > Dendrobatidae > Ranitomeya > Ranitomeya imitator. Next base: position 525,522,510 of record NC_091282.1, read on the forward strand.
CGTTAACATCAGAAGTACACTTTTATAAAAGAAAATAAAAAACTAACACTTTGGTTTTTTTTGCGTGTTTTTTTTCAGTGTGGTTTTTTTTTTGCCTTTTTTAGGGTTCATGGATCCCGTTGTTCTCCTGGCTATTGAGCTACAGAGACTGACACTGGAGGAGATTCCTACTATGGGGGACTCTGCAGGTAGGCCGGTCCAGATTTTTATTGAAAGATTACAAAAATATAATGTTACAGTATATGGTCAGAATGATCCAGTCACCCTTCACACTAACATATAGGTAACATTACACAATAACATGTAGGTAACATGTAGAGTAAATATATAAAAATAGTGAACAAACAATATAGAACATAGCATATTAAGATAATTTCCATTATGAAGCATTGCACACTAAATTGCATTACCAGGTTCACTATCAAAATCAGATCATGAACCAGTTTGGGTCATAATAAAAGTACGCTCTTGCAGGTTACACACATCGTCACCTTCCATATGTAGACAGGGACAACATCAGGGTTCATATCCTGAGACATACTGTATGTAGACAGGGACAACATCAGGGTTCATATCCTGAGACATACTGTATGTAGACAGGGACAACATCAGGGTTCATATCCTGAGACATACTGTACAGGTCCTTCTCAAAAAACTAGCATATAGTGTTAAATTTCATTATTTACCATAATGTAATGATTACAATTAAACTTTCATATATTATAGATTCATTATCCACCAACTGAAATTTGTCAGGTCTTTTATTGTTTTAATACTGATGATTTTGGCATACAACTCCTGATAACCCAAAAAACCTGTCTCAATAAATTAGCATATTTCACCCATCCAATCAAATAAAAGTGTTTTTTAATAACAAACAAAAAAACCATCAAATAATAATGTTCAGTTATGCACTCAATACTTGGTCGGGAATCCTTTGGCAGAAATGACTGCTTCAATGCGGCGTGGCATGGAGGCAATCAGCCTGTGACACTGCTGAGATGTTATGGAGGCCCAGGATGCTTCAATAGCGGCCTTAAGCTCAACCAGAGTGTTAGGTCTTGCGTCTCTCAACTTTCTCTTCACAATATCCCACAGATTCTCTATGGGGTTCAGGTCAGGAGAGTTGGCAGGCCAATTGAGCACAGTAATACCATGGTCAGTAAACCATTTACCAGTGGTTTTGGCACTGTGAGCAGGTGCCAGGTCGTGCTGAAAAATGAAATCTTCATCACCATAAAGCATTGACCCTGCCCTTGATGAAACACAGTGGACCAACACCAGCAGCTGACATGGCACCCCACACCATCACTGACTATGGGTACTTGACACTGGACTTCAGGCATTTTGGCATTTCCTTCTCCCCAGTCTTCCTCCAGACTCTGGCACCTTGATTTCCGAATGACATGCAAAATTTGCTTTCATCAGAAAAAAGTACTTGGGACCACTTAGCAACAGTCCAGTGCTGCTTCTCTGTAGCCCAGGTCAGGCGCCTCTGCCGCTGTTTATGGTTCAAAAGTGGCTTTACCTGGGGAATGCGGCACCTGTAGCCCATTTCCTGCACACGCCTGTGCACGGTGGCTCTGGATGTTTCCACACCAGACTCAGTCCACTGCTTCCTCAGGTTCCCCAAGGTCTGGAATCGGTCCTTCTCCACAATCTTCCTCAGGGTCCGGTCTCCTCTTCTCATTGTACAGCGTTTTCTGCCACATTGTTTCCTTCCAACAGACTTACCATTGAGGTGCCTTGATACAGCACTCTGGGAACAGCCTATTTGTTGAGAAATTTCTTTCTGGGTCTTACCCTCTTGCTTGAGGGTGTCAATGATGGCCTTCTTGACATCTGTCAGGTCGCTAGTCTTACCCATGATGGGGGTTTTGAGTAATGAACCCGGCAGGGAGTTTATATAAGCCTCAGGTATCTTTTGCATGTGTTTAGAGTTAATTAGTTGATTCAGAAGATTAGGGTAATAGGTCGTTTAGAGAACCTTTTCTTGATATGCTAATTTATTGAGACAGGTTTTTTGGGTTATCAGGAGTTGTATGCCAAAATCATCAGTATTAAAACAATAAAAGACCTGACAAATTTCAGTTGGTGGATAATGAATCTATAATATATGAAAGTTTAATTGTAATCATTACATTATGGTAAATAATGAAATTTAACACTATATGCTAATTTTTTGAGAAGGACCTGTATTATAATGCATAGGCCATAGTTATCGATATAGTATAATATAGTATAATACACAGCCCATAGTCATCCATGTAGTAGAATGCACAGCCCATAGTCTTCCTTGTATTAGAATGCACAGCCCATAGTCATCCATCTAGTAGAATGCATAGCCCATAGTCATCCATGTAGTAGAATGCATAGTCCATAGTTAGCCATGTATTATAATGCATAGGCCATAGTTATCTATATAGTATAATATAGTATAATACACAGCCCATAGTCATCCATGTAGTAGAATGCACAGTCCATAGTCACCCATGTATTATAATGCATAGCCCATAGTTATCTATATAGTATAATATAGTATAATACACAGCCCATAGTCATCCATGTAGTAGAATGCACAGCCCATAGTCATCCATGTAGTAGAATGCACAGCCCATAGTCATCCATGTAGTATAATACACAGTCCATAGTCATCCATGTAGTAGAATGCACAGCCCATAGTCATCCATGTAGTAGAATGCATAGTCCATGGTCACCCATGTATTATAATGCATAGCCCATAGTTATCTACATAGTATAATATAGTATAATACACAGTCCATAGTCATCCATGTAGTAGAATGCACAGCCCATAGTCTTCCTTGTATTAGAATGCACAGCCCATAGTCATCCATGTAGTATAATACACAGTCCATAGTCCTCCATGTAGTAGAATGCACAGCCCATAGTCTTCCTTGTATTAGAATGCACAGCCCATAGTCATCCATGTAGTATAATACACAGTCCATAGTCCTCCATGTAGTAGAATGCACAGCCCATAGTCTTCCTTGTATTAGAATGCACAGCCCATAGTCATCCATGTAGTAGAATGCACAGTCCATAGTCATCCATGTAGTAGAATGCACAGCCCACAGTCATCCATGTATTATTATTTATTTATTTATTTATATAGCACCATTGATTCCATGGTGCTGTACATGAGAAGGGGTTACATACAAGTTACAGATATCACATACAGTAAACAAACTAACAATGACAGACTGATACAGAGGGGCGAGGACCCTGCCCTTGCGGGCTTACATTCTACAGGATTACGGGGAAGGAGACAATAGAATACCACAACAAAATAAAAAAGTAAAGAAAAAAACACATTAATGGCCCAAAACTTTTATTTTACTGGGGACAGAACATTGTCACCTCCAAACACTAGTGAGATTACCAGAATACGTACATTGTGTGTCTGCTGAAGATTAACATTAATTTACTTTTACTGCAGATCCTCAGCAAAAGGACTACATTAATAAGAAAGCTTTTGATAAATTCAAGAAGGAACATAAAGTTGTAGCTCAGTCTGTAGAGAATGCTATTCCTTCTGAGCGGTTTGAAGGTAAGTCACTTGTCTGTTTGGCCAACGGTACATGCTGATACAGTTTAAGGGAACTTGTAAACTTCATTTTCCATAGTCATCCAGAAGTATTGCTTTATAGGTCAGTATGCCACACTTCCTACGATACTTCCTTGGTCCAGATCTCTATGCACATATGGCTGCAACTGCTGCCAACACAGCTCCATGTAGTAGAATGCACAGCACATAGTCTTCCTTGTATTAGAATGCACAGTCCATAGTCATCCATGTAGTAGAATGCACAGCCCATAGTCATCCATGTAGTAGAATGCATAGTCCATAGTCACCCATGTATTATAATGCATAGCCCATAGTTATCTATATAGTATAATATAGTATAATACACAGCCCATAGTCATCCATGTAGTAGAATGCACAGCCCATAGTCATCCATGTAATAGAATGCACAGTCCATAGTCACCCATGTATTATAATGCATAGCCCATAGTTATCTATATAGTATAATATAGTACAATACACAGCCCATAGTCATCCATGTAGTAGAATGCACAGCCCATAGTCATCCATGTAGTAGAATGTACAGCCCATAGTCATCCATGTAGTAGAATGCACAGTCCATAGTCATCCATATAGTAGAATGCACAGTCCATAGTCACCCATATAGTAGAATGTACAGCCCATAGTCTTCCTTGTATTAGAATGCACAGTCCATAGTCATCCATATAGTAGAATGCACAGCCCATAGTCATCCATGTCGTAGAATGCACAGTCCATAGTCACACATGTATTATAATGCATAACCCATAGTTATCTATATAGTATAATATAGTATAATACACAGTCCATAGTCATCCATATAGTAGAATGTACAGCCCATAGTCTTCCTTGTATTAGAATTCACAGTCCATAGTCATCCATATAGTAGAATGCACAGCCCCATATAGTAGAATGCACAGCCCATAGTCATCCATGTAGTAGAATGCACAGTCCATAGTCACACATGTATTATAATGCATAGCCCATAGTTATCTATATAGTATAATATAGTATAATACACAGCCCATAGTCATCCATATAGTAGAATGTACAGCCCATAGTCTTCCTTGTATTAGAATGCACAGCCCATAGTCATCCATATAGTAGAATGCACAGCCCATAGTCATCCATGTAGTAGAATGCACAGTCCAGTCACCCATGTATTATAATGCATAGCCCAGAGTTATCTATATAGTATAATATAGTATAATACACAGCCCATAGTCATCCATATAGTAGAATGTACAGCCCATAGTCTTCCTTGTATTAGAATGCACAGCCCATAGTCATCCATGTAGTAGAATGCACAGCCCATAGTCATCCATGTAGTAGAGTGCACAGTCCATAGTCACCCATGTATTATAATGCATAGCCCAGAGTTATCTATATAGTATAATATAGTATAATACACAGCCCATAGTCATCCACATAGTAGAATGTACAGCCCATAGTCTTCCTTGTATTAGAATGCTCAGCCCATAGTCATCCATGTAGTAGAATGCACAGTCCATAGTCACACATGTATTATAATGCATAGCCCATAGTTATCTATATAGTATAATATAGTATAATACACAGCCCATAGTCATCCATATAGTAGAATGCACAGCCCATAGTCATCCATATAGTAGAATGCACAGCCCATAGTCTTCCTTGTATTAGAATGCACAGCCCATAGTCATCCATGTAGTAGAATGCACAGTCCATAGTCATCCATATAGTAGAATGCACAGCCCATAGTCATCCATATAGTAGAATGCACAGCCCATAGTCTTCCTTGTATTAGAATGCACAGTCCATAGTCACCCATGTATTATAATGCATAGCCCATAGTTATCTATATACTATAATATAGTATAATACACAGCCCATAGTCATCCATGTAGTAGAATGCACAGCCCATAGTCATCCATGTAGTAGAATGCACAGCCCATAGTCATCCATGTAGTAGAATGCACAGTCCATAGTCACCCATGTATTTTAATGCATAGCCCATAGTTATCTACATAGTATAATATAGTATAATACACAGTCCCTAGTCATCCATGTAGTAGAATGCACAGCCCATAGTCTTCCTTGTATTAGAATGCACAGTCCATAGTCACCCATGTATTATAATGCATAGCCCATAGTTATCTATATACTATAATATAGTATAATACACAGCCCATAGTCATCCATGTAGTAGAATGCACAGCCCATAGTCATCCATGTAGTAGAATGCACAGCCCATAGTCATCCATGTAGTAGAATGCACAGTCCATAGTCACCCATGTATTTTAATGCATAGCCCATAGTTATCTACATAGTATAATATAGTATAATACACAGCCCATAGTCATCCATGTAGTAGAATGCACAGCCCATAGTCTTCCTTGTATTAGAATGCACAGCCCATAGTCATCCATGTAGTAGAATGCATAGCCCATAGTCATCCATGTAGTAGAATGCACAGTCCATAGTCACCCATGTATTATAATGCATAGGCCATAGTTACCGATATAGTATAATATAGTATAATACACAGCCCATAGTCATCCATGTAGTAGAATGCACAGCCCACAGTCATCCATGTATTATTATTTATTTATTTATATAGCACCATTGATTCCATGGTGCTGTACATGAGAAGGGGTTACATACAAGTTACAGATATCACATACAGTAAACAAACTAACAATGACAGACTGATACAGAGGGGCGAGGACCCTGCCCTTGCGGGCTTACATTCTACAGGATTACGGGGAAGGAGACAATAGAATACCACAACAAAATAAAAAAGTAAAGAAAAAAACACATTAATGGCCCAAAACTTTTATTTTACTGGGGACAGAACATTGTCACCTCCAAACACTAGTGAGATTACCAGAATACGTACATTGTGTGTCTGCTGAAGATTAACATTAATTTACTTTTACTGCAGATCCTCAGCAAAAGGACTACATTAATAAGAAAGCTTTTGATAAATTCAAGAAGGAACATAAAGTTGTAGCTCAGTCTGTAGAGAATGCTATTCCTTCTGAGCGGTTTGAAGGTAAGTCACTTGTCTGTTTGGCCAACGGTACATGCTGATACAGTTTAAGGGAACTTGTAAACTTCATTTTCCATAGTCATCCAGAAGTATTGCTTTATAGGTCAGTATGCCACACTTCCTACGATACTTCCTTGGTCCAGATCTCTATGCACATATGGCTGCAACTGCTGCCAACACAGCTCCATGTAGTAGAATGCACAGCCCATAGTCTTCCTTGTATTAGAATGCACAGTCCATAGTCATCCATGTAGTAGAATGCACAGCCCATAGTCATCCATGTAGTAGAATGCATAGTCCATAGTCACCCATGTATTATAATGCATAGCCCATAGTTATCTATATAGTATAATATAGTATAATACACAGCCCATAGTCATCCATGTAGTAGAATGCACAGCCCATAGTCATCCATGTAATAGAATGCACAGTCCATAGTCACCCATATATTATAATGCATAGCCCATAGTTATCTATGTAGTATAATATAGTATAATGCACAGCCCATAGTCATCCATGTAGTAGAATGCAAATCCCATAGTCTTCCTTGTATTAGAATGAACAGTCCATAGTCATCCATGTAGTAGAATGCACAGCGCATAGTCTTCCTTGTATAAGAATGCATAGCCCATAGTTATCTATATAGTATAATGTAGTATAATGCACAGCCCATAGTCTTCCTTGTATTAGAATGCACAGTCCATAGTCATCCATGTAGTAGAATGCACAGTCCATAGTCATCCATGTAGTAGAATGCACAGTCCATAGTCACCCATGTATTATAATGCATAGGCCATAGTTATCGATATAGTATAATATAGTATAATGCACAGCCCATAGTCATCCATATAGTAGAATGCACAGTCCATAGTCACCCATGTATTATAATGCATAGCCCATAGCTATCTATATAGTATAATATAGTATAATACACAGCCCATAGTCATCCATGTAGTAGAATGCACAGCCCATAGTCATCCATGTAGTAGAATGCATAGCCCATAGTCACCCATGTATTATAATACATAGCCCATAGTTATCTATATAGTATAATATAGTATAATACACAGTCCATAGTCATCCATGTAGGAGAATGCACAGCCCATAGTCTTCCTTGTATTAGATTGCACAGCCCATAGTCATCCATGTAGTAGAATGCATAGCCCATAGTCACCCATGTATTATAATGCATAGCCCATAGTTATCTATATAGTATAATACACAGCCCATAGCCATCCATGTAGTAGAATGCACAGCCCATAGTCATCCATGTAGTAGAATGCACAGTCCATAGTCACCCATGTATTATAATGCATAGGCCATAGTTATCTATATAGTATAATATAGTATAAAACACAGTCCATAGTCATCCATGTAGTAGAATGCACAGCCTATAGTCTTCCTTGTATTAGAATGCACAGCCCATAGTCATCCATGTAGTAGAATGCATAGCCCATAGTCACCCATGTATTATAATGCATAGCCCATAGTTATCTATATAGTATAATATAGTATAATACGCAGCCCATAGTCATCCATGTAGTAGAATGCACAGCCCATAGTCATCCATGTAGTAGAATGCACAGTCCATAGTCACCCATGTATTATAATGCATAGGCCATAGTTATCGATATAGTATAATATAGTATAATACACAGCCCATAGTCATCCATGTAGTAGAATGCACAGCCCATAGTCTTCCTTGTATTAGAATGCACAGTCCATAGTCATCCATGTAGTAGAATGCATAGCCCATAGTCATCCATGTAGTAGAATGCAGAGTCCATAGTCACCCATGTATTATAATGCATAGCCCATAGTTATCTATATAGTATAATATAGTGTAATACACAGCCCATAGTCATCCATGTACTATAATGCACAGCCCATAGTCATCCATGTAGTAGAATGCACAGTCCATAGTCACCCATGTATTATAATGCATAGCCCATAGTTATCGATATAGTATAATATAGTATAATACACAGCCCATAGTCATTTATGTAGTAGAATGCACAGCCCATAGTCATCCATGTAGTAGAATGCATAGTCCATAGTCACCCATGTATTATAATGCATAGCCCATAGTTATATCTATATAGTATAAGATAGTATAATACACAGCCCATAGTCATCCATTTAGTAGAATGCACAGCCCATAGTCATCCATGTAGTAGAATGCACAGCCCATAGTCATCCATGTAGTAGAATGCACAGTCCATAGTCTTCCTTGTATTAGAATGCACAGTCCATAGTCATCCATATAGTAGAATGCACAGCTCATAGTCATCCATGTAGTAGAATGCACATTCCATAGTCACACATGTATTATAATGCATAGCCCATAGTTATCTATATAGTATAATATAGTATAATACACAGCCCATAGTCATCCATATAGTAGAATGTACAGCCCATAGTCTTCCTTGTATTAGAATGCACAGTCCATAGTCATCCATGTAGTAGAATGCACAACCCATAGTCATCCATGTAGTAGAATGCACAGTCCATAGTCATCCATGTTGTAGAATGCACAGCCCATAGTCATCCATGTAGTAGAATGCACAGCCCATAGTCATCCATGTACTAGAATGCACAGTCCATAGTCACCCATGTATTATAATGCATAGCCCATAGTTATCTATATAGTATAATATAGTATAATCCACAGCCCATAGTCATCCATATAGTAGAATGCACAGCCCATAGTCATCCATGTAGTAGAATGCACAGCCCATAGTCATCCATATAGTAGAATGCACAGCCCATAGTCTTCCTTGTATTAGAATGCACAGTCCATAGTCATCCATATAGTAGAATACTACATGGATGACTATGGGCTGTGCATTCTACTATATGGATGACTATGGACTGTGCATTCTAATACAAGGAAGACTATGGGCTGTACATTCTACTATATGGATGACTATGGGCTGTGTATTATACTATATTATACTATACTAGCTGAAGAGCCCGGCGTTGCCTGGGCATAGTAAATATCTGTTGTTAGTTATAGCACCTCACTTATCTTATTTTCCCATCACGCCTCTCATTTTCCCAATCACATTTTTCATTTTCCCCCTCATATCTCTCATTTTCTCCCTCACACCTCTCATTTTCTCGCTCACTCCTCTCATTCCCCCCTAACACTTGTCATTTCGACCTCACATCTGTCATTTTCCGATCACTCCACTTTTTTCCCTCCTCTCATTTTGCACTCACACCTTTTCATTTTCACCTCACACCTCTCATTTTCACCTCAGTATATACATGTTTGTCATGTCCCTTATGTATAGTATACACCTGTATGTCATCTCCTGTATATAGTATATACCTGTATGTCATCTCCCCTGTATATAGTATATACTGTACCTGCTGTGTGTCATCTCCCCTGTATATAGTATATACCTGTATGTCATCTTCTATATATAGTATATACCTGTATGTCATCTCCTCCTGTATATAGTATATACCTGTGTGTCATCTCCCCTGTATATAGTATATATCTATGTGTCATCTCCTCCTGTATATAGTATATACCTGTATGTCATCTTCTATATATAGCATATACCTGTATGTCATCTCCTCCTGTATATAGTATATACCTGTAGGTCATCTGCTCCTGTATATAGTATATACCTGTGTGTCATCTCCTCCTGTATATAGTATATACCTGTATGTCATCTCCTCCTGTATATAGTATGTACCTGTATGTCATCTCCTCCTCTATATAGTATATACCTGTGTGTCATCTCTCATGTATATAGTATATATCTGTGTGTCATCATCTCTGTATATAGTATATACCTGTGTGTCATCTCCTCCTGTGTTAGACCTTGTTCACACGTTATTTGCTCAGTATTTTTACCTCAGTATTTGTAAGCTAAATTGGCAGCCTGATAAATCCCCAGCCAACAGGAAGCCCTCCCCCTGGCAGTATATATTAGCTCACACATACACATAATAGACAGGTCATGTGACTGACAGCTGCCGTATTTCCTATATGGTACATTTGTTGCTCTTGTAGTTTGTCTGCTTATTAATCAGATTTTTATTTTTGAAGGATAATACCAGACTTGTGTGTGTTTTAGGGCTAGTTTCGTTTGTCAAGTTGTGTGTGTTGAGTTGCGTGTGGCGACATGCATGTAGCGACTTTTGCGAGATGAGTTTTGTGTGGCAACATGCGTGTAGCAACTTTTTGTGTGTCGAGTTGCATGTGACAGGTAAGTGTAGCAAGTTGTGTGCAACAAGTTTTGCGCATGGCGAGTTTTGCGCGTGGCGAGTTTTATGTGTGGTGCTGCCTTTTGAGTATGTGCAAGTTTTGCGTGAGGCAACTTTTGCATGTGTTGCAACTTTTGTGCATGTGGCAATTTTTCCGCGTGTGCAAGTTTTGCATGTGGCGAGTTTTCCGTGAGGTGAGTTTTGCACTTGTGGCGAGTTTTGCGTGAGCCTAGTTTTTGCATGTGGCGAGTTTTGCGCGTGGCGAGTTTTGAGCGGCGACTTTTGTGTTTTGACTTTTATGTGGCGAGGTTGGTGTATGTGTGGTGAAATGTGTGCTGAGGGTAATATGTGTTCAAGCACGTGGTAGTGTGTGGCGCATTTTGTGTGTGTGGTCATATCCCCGTGTGTAGTGAGTATCCCATGTCGGGACCCCACCTTAGCAACTGTACGGTATATACTCTGTGGCGCCATCGCTCTCACTCTTTAAGTCCCACTTGTTCACATCTGGCAGCTGTCAATTTGCCTCCAACACTTTTCCTTTCACTTTTCCCCATTATGTAGATAGGGGCAAAATTGTTTGGTGAATTGGAAAGCGCAGGTTTAAAATTTCACCTCACAACATAGCCTATGACGCTCTCGGGGTCCAGACGTGTGACTGTGCAAAATTTTGTGGCTGTAGCTGCGACGGTGCAGATGCCAATCCCGGACATACATACATACATACATACATACATACACACACACATACACACACACATTCAGCTTTATATATTAGATATAGTATAATACACAGCCCATAGTCTTCCTTGTATTAGAATGCACAGTCCATAGTCATCCATATAGTAGAATGTACAGCCCATAGTCTTCCTTGTATTAGAATTCAGTCTATAGTCATCCATATAGTAGAATGCACAGCCCCATATAGTAGAATGCACAGCCCATAGTCATCCATGTAGTAGAATGCACAGTCCATAGTCACACATGTATTATAATGCATAGCCCATAGTTATCTATATAGTATAATATAGTATAATACACAGCCCATAGTCATCCATATAGTAGAATGTACAGCCCATAGTCTTCCTTGTATTAGAATGCACAGCCCATAGTCATCCATGTAGTAGAATGCACAGCCCATAGTCATCCATGTAGTAGAGTGCACAGTCCATAGTCACCCATGTATTATAATGCATAGCCCAGAGTTATCTATATAGTATAATATAGTATAATACACAGCCCATAGTCATCCATATAGTAGAATGTACAGCCCATAATCTTCCTTGTATTAGAATGCACAGCCCATAGTCATCCATGTAGTAGAATGCACAGCCCATAGTCATCCATGTAGTAGAATGCACAGTCCATAGTCACCCATGTATTATAATGCATAGCCCATAGTTACCTGTATAGTATAATATAGTATAATACACAGCCCATAATCATCCATATAGTAGAATGTACAGCCCATAGTCTTCCTTGTATTAGAATGCACAGCCCATAGTCATCCATGTAGTAGAATGCACAGTCCATAGTCACCCATGTATTATAATGCATAGCCCATAGTTATCGATATAGTATAATATAGTATAATACACAGCCCATAGTCATCCATATAGTAGAATGTACAGCCCATAGTCTTCCTTGTATTAGAATGCACAGCCCATAGTCATCCATGTAGTAGAATGCACAGTCCATAGTCATCCATATAGTAGAATGCACAGCCCATAGTCATCCATATAGTAGAATGCACAGCCCATAGTCTTCCTTGTATTAGAATGCACAGCCCATAGTCATCCATGTAGTAGAATGCACAGTCCATAGTCACCCATGTATTATAATGCATAGCCGATAGTTATCTATATACTATAATATAGCATTATACACAGCCCATAGTCATCCATGTAGTAGAATGCACAGCCCATAGTCATCCATGTAGTAGAATGCACAGTCCATAGTCACCCATGTATTATAATGCATAGCCCATAGTTATCTACATAGTATAATATAGTATAATACACAGTCCATAGTCATCCATGTAGTAGAATGCACAGCCCATAGTCTTCCTTGTATTAGAATGCACAGCCCATAGTCATCCATGTAGTAGAATGCATAGCCCATAGTCACCCATGTATTATAATGCATAGCCCATAGTTATCCATATAGTATAATATAGTATAATACACAGCCCATAGTCATCCATGTAGTAGAATGCACAGCCCATAGTCATCCATGTAGTAGAATGCACAGCCCATAGTCTTCCTTGTATTAGAATGCACAGTCCATAGTCACCCATGTATTATAATGCATAGCCCATAGTTATCCATATAGTATAATATAGTATAATGCACAGCCCATAGTCATCCATGTAGTAGAATGCACAGCCCATAGTCATCCATGTAGTAGAATGCACAGCCCATAGTCATCCATGTAGTAGAATGCACAGTCCCTAGTCACCCATGTATTATAATGCATAGCCCATAGTTATCTACATAGTATAATATAGTATAATACACAGTCCATAGTCATCCATGTAGTAGAATGCACAGCCCATAGTCTTCCTTGTATTAGAATGCACAGCCCATAGTCATCCATGTAGTATAATACACAGTCCATAGTCATCCATGTAGTAGAATGCACAGCCCATAGTCATCCATGTAGTAGAATGCACAGTCCATGGTCACCCATGTATTATAATGCATAGCCCATAGTTATCTACATAGTATAATATAGTATAATACACAGTCCATAGTCATCCATGTAGTAGAATGCACAGCCCATAGTCTTCCTTGTATTAGAATGCACAGCCCATAGTCATCCATTTAGTATAATACACAGTCCATAGTCCTCCATGTAGTAGAATGCACAGCCCATAGTCTTCCTTGTATTAGAATGCACAGCCCATAGTCATCCATGTAGTAGAATGCACAGTCCATAGTCATCCATGTAGTAGAATGCACAGCCCACAGTCATCCATGTATTATTATTTATTTATTTATTTATTTATATAGCACCATTGATTCCATGGTGCTGTACATGAGAAGGGGTTACATACAAGTTACAGATATCACATACAGTAAACAAACTAACAATGACAGACTGATACAGAGGGGCGAGGACCCTGCCCTTGCGGGCTTACATTCTACAGGATTACGGGGAAGGAGACAATAGAATACCACAACAAAATAAAAAAGTAAAGAAAAAAACACATTAATGGCCCAAAACTTTTATTTTACTGGGGACAGAACATTGTCACCTCCAAACACTAGTGAGATTACCAGAATACGTACATTGTGTGTCTGCTGAAGATTAACATTAATTTACTTTTACTGCAGATCCTCAGCAAAAGGACTACATTAATAAGAAAGCTTTTGATAAATTCAAGAAGGAACATAAAGTTGTAGCTCAGTCTGTAGAGAATGCTATTCCTTCTGAGCGGTTTGAAGGTAAGTCACTTGTCTGTTTGGCCAACGGTACATGCTGATACAGTTTAAGGGAACTTGTAAACTTCATTTTCCATAGTCATCCAGAAGTATTGCTTTATAGGTCAGTATGCCACACTTCCTACGATACTTCCTTGGTCCAGATCTCTATGCACATATGGCTGCAACTGCTGCCAACACAGCTCCATGTAGTAGAATGCACAGCCCATAGTCTTCCTTGTATTAGAATGCACAGTCCATAGTCATCCATGTAGTAGAATGCACAGCCCATAGTCATCCATGTAGTAGAATGCATAGTCCATAGTCACCCATGTATTATAATGCATAGCCCATAGTTATCTATATAGTATAATATAGTATAATACACAGCCCATAGTCATCCATGTAGTAGAATGCACAGTCCATAGTCACCCATGTATTATAATGCATAGCCCATAGTTATCGATATAGTATAATATAGTATAATACACAGCCCATAGTCATCCATATAGTAGAATGTACAGCCCATAGTCTTCCTTGTATTAGAATGCACAGCCCATAGTCATCCATGTAGTAGAATGCACAGTCCATAGTCATCCATATAGTAGAATGCACAGCCCATAGTCATCCATATAGTAGAATGCACAGCCCATAGTCTTCCTTGTATTAGAATGCACAGCCCATAGTCATCCATGTAGTAGAATGCACAGTCCATAGTCACCCATGTATTATAATGCATAGCCGATAGTTATCTATATACTATAATATAGCATTATACACAGCCCATAGTCATCCATGTAGTAGAATGCACAGCCCATAGTCATCCATGTAGTAGAATGCACAGTCCATAGTCACCCATGTATTATAATGCATAGCCCATAGTTATCTACATAGTATAATATAGTATAATACACAGTCCATAGTCATCCATGTAGTAGAATGCACAGCCCATAGTCTTCCTTGTATTACAATGCACAGCCCATAGTCATCCATGTAGTAGAATGCATAGCCCATAGTCACCCATGTATTATAATGCATAGCCCATAGTTATCCATATAGTATAATATAGTATAATACACAGCCCATAGTCATCCATGTAGTAGAATGCACAGCCCATAGTCATCCATGTAGTAGAATGCACAGCCCATAGTCTTCCTTGTATTAGAATGCACAGTCCATAGTCACCCATGTATTATAATGCATAGCCCATAGTTATCGATATAGTATAATATAGTATAATGCACAGCCCATAGTCATCCATGTAGTAGAATGCACAGCCCATAGTCATCCATGTAGTAGAATGCACAGCCCATAGTCATCCATGTAGTAGAATGCACAGTCCATAGTCACCCATGTACAGGTCCTTCTCAAAAAATTAGCATATAGTGTTAAATTTCATTATTTACCATAATGTAATGATTACAATTAAACTTTCATATATTATAGATTCATTATCCACCAACTGAAATTTGTCAGGTCTTTTATTGTTTTAATACTGATGATTTTGGCATATAACTCCTGATAACCCAAAAAACCTGTCTCAATAAATTAGCATATTTCACCCATCCAATCAAATAAAAGTGTTTTTTAATAACAAACAAAAAAACCATCAAATAATAATGTTCAGTTATGCACTCAATACTTGGTCGGGAATCCTTTGGCAGAAATGACTGCTTCAATGCGGCGTGGGATGGAGGCAATCAGCCTGTGACACTGCTGAGATGTTATGGAGGCCCAGGATGCTTCAATAGCGGCCTTAAGCTCAACCAGAGTGTTGGGTCTTGCGTCTCTCAACTTTCTCTTCACAATATCCCACAGATTCTCTATGGGGTTCAGGTCAGGAGAGTTGGCAGGCCAATTGAGCACAGTAATACCATGGTCAGTAAACCATTTACCAGTGGTTTTGGCACTGTGAGCAGGTGCCAGGTCGTGCTGAAAAAATGAAATCTTCATCACCATAAAGCATTGACCCTGCCCTTGATGAAACACAGTGGACCAACACCAGCAGCTGACATGGCACCCCACACCATCACTGACTGTGGGTACTTGACACTGGACTTCAGGCATTTTGGCATTTCCTTCTCCCCAGTCTTCCTCCAGACTCTGGCACCTTGATTTCCGAATGACATGCAAAATTTGCTTTCATCAGAAAAAAGTACTTGGGACAACTTAGCAACAGTCCAGTGCTGCTTCTCTGTAGCCCAGGTCAGGCGCTTCTGCCGCTGTTTATGGTTCAAAAGTGGCTTTACCTGGGGAATGCGGCACCTGTAGCCCATTTCCTGCACACGCCTGTGCACGGTGGCTCTGGATGTTTCCACACCAGACTCAGTCCACTGCTTCCTCAGGTTCCCCAAGGTCTGGAATCGGTCCTTCTCCACAATCTTCCTCAGGGTCCGGTCTCCTCTTCTCGTTGTACAGCGTTTTCTGCCACATTGTTTCCTTCCAACAGACTTACCATTGAGGCACCTTGATACAGCACTCTGGGAACAGCCTATTTGTTGAGAAATTTCTTTCTGGGTCTTACCCTCTTGCTTGAGGGTGTCAATGATGGCCTTCTTGACATCTGTCAGGTCGCTAGTCTTACCCATGATGGGGGTTTTGAGTAATGAACCCGGCAGGGAGTTTATATAAGCCTCAGGTATCTTTTGCATGTGTTTAGAGTTAATTAGTTGATTCAGAAGATTAGGGTAATAGGTCGTTTAGAGAACCTTTTCTTGATATGCTAATTTATTGAGACAGGTTTTTTGGGTTATCAGGAGTTGTATTTCAAAATCATCAGTATTAAAACAATAAAAGACCTGACAAATTTCAGTTGGTGGATAATGAATCTATAATATATGAAAGTTTAATTGTAATCATTACATTATGGTAAATAATGAAATTTAACACTATATGCTAATTTTTTGAGAAGGACCTGTATTATAATGCATAGGCCATAGTTATCGATATAGTATAATATAGTATAATACACAGCCCATAGTCATCCATGTAGTAGAATGCACAGCCCATAGTCTTCCTTGTATTAGAATGCACAGCCCATAGTCATCCATCTAGTAGAATGCATAGCCCATAGTCATCCATGTAGTAGAATGCATAGTCCATAGTTACCCATGTATTATAATGCATAGGCCATAGTTATCTATATAGTATAATATAGTATAATACACAGTCCATAGTCATCCATGTAGTAGAATGCACAGCCCATAGTCTTCCTTGTATTAGAATGCACAGCCCATAGTCATCCATGTAGTATAATACACAGTCCATAGTCATCCATGTAGTAGAATGCACAGCCCATAGTCATCCATGTAGTAGAATGCACAGTCCATGGTCACCCATGTATTATAATGCATAGCCCATAGTTATCTACATAGTATAATATAGTATAATACACAGTCCATAGTCATCCATGTAGTAGAATGCACAGCCCATAGTCTTCCTTGTATTAGAATGCACAGCCCATAGTCATCCATTTAGTATAATACACAGTCCATAGTCCTCCATGTAGTAGAATGCACAGCCCATAGTCTTCCTTGTATTAGAATGCACAGCCCATAGTCATCCATGTAGTAGAATGCACATTCCATAGTCATCCATGTAGTAGAATGCACAGCCCACAGTCATCCATGTATTATTATTTATTTATTTATTTATATAGCACCATTGATTCCATGGTGCTGTACATGAGAAGGGGTTACATACAAGTTACAGATATCACATACAGTAAACAAACTAACAATGACAGACTGATACAGAGGGGCGAGGACCCTGCCCTTGCGGGCTTACATTCTACAGGATTACGGGGAAGGAGACAATAGAATACCACAACAAAATAAAAAAGTAAAGAAAAAAACACATTAATGGCCCAAAACTTTTATTTTACTGGGGACAGAACATTGTCACCTCCAAACACTAGTGAGATTACCAGAATACGTACATTGTGTGTCTGCTGAAGATTAACATTAATTTACTTTTACTGCAGATCCTCAGCAAAAGGACTACATTAATAAGAAAGCTTTTGATAAATTCAAGAAGGAACATAAAGTTGTAGCTCAGTCTGTAGAGAATGCTATTCCTTCTGAGCGGTTTGAAGGTAAGTCACTTGTCTGTTTGGCCAACGGTACATGCTGATACAGTTTAAGGGAACTTGTAAACTTCATTTTCCATAGTCATCCAGAAGTATTGCTTTATAGGTCAGTATGCCACACTTCCTACGATACTTCCTTGGTCCAGATCTCTATGCACATATGGCTGCAACTGCTGCCAACACAGCTCCATGTAGTAGAATGCACAGCACATAGTCTTCCTTGTATTAGAATGCACAGCCCATAGTCATCCATGTAGTAGAATGCACAGCCCATAGTCATCCATGTAGTAGAATGCACAGCCCATAGTCATCCATGTAGTAGAATGCATAGTCCATAGTCACCCATGTATTATAATGCATAGCCCATAGTTATCTATATAGTATAATATAGTATAATACACAGCCCATAGTCATCCATGTAGTAGAATGCACAGTCCATAGTCACCCATGTATTATAATGCATAGCCCATAGTTATCGATATAGTATAATATAGTATAATACACAGCCCATAGTCATCCATATAGTAGAATGTACAGCCCATAGTCTTCCTTGTATTAGAATGCACAGTCCATAGTCATCCATGTAGTAGAATGCACAGCCCATAGTCATCCATGTAGTAGAATGCATAGTCCATAGTCACCCATGTATTATAATGCATAGCCCATAGTTATCTATATAGTATAATATAGTATAATACACAGCCCATAGTCATCCATGTAGTAGAATGCACAGTCCATAGTCACCCATGTATTATAATGCATAGCCCATAGTTATCTATATAGTATAATATAGTATAATACACAGCCCATAGTCATCCATGTAGTAGAATGCACAGCCCATAGTCTTCCTTGTATTAGAATGCACAGCCCATAGTCATCCATCTAGTAGAATGCATAGCCCATAGTCATCCATGTAGTAGAATGCATAGTCCATAGTTACCCATGTATTATAATGCATAGGCCATAGTTATCTATATAGTATAATATAGTATAATACACAGTCCATAGTCATCCATGTAGTAGAATGCACAGCCCATAGTCTTCCTTGTATTAGAATGCACAGCCCATAGTCATCCATGTAGTATAATACACAGTCCATAGTCATCCATGTAGTAGAATGCACAGCCCATAGTCATCCATGTAGTAGAATGCACAGTCCATGGTCACCCATGTATTATAATGCATAGCCCATAGTTATCTACATAGTATAATATAGTATAATACACAGTCCATAGTCATCCATGTAGTAGAATGCACAGCCCATAGTCTTCCTTGTATTAGAATGCACAGCCCATAGTCATCCATTTAGTATAATACACAGTCCATAGTCCTCCATGTAGTAGAATGCACAGCCCATAGTCTTCCTTGTATTAGAATGCACAGCCCATAGTCATCCATGTAGTAGAATGCACAGTCCATAGTCATCCATGTAGTAGAATGCACAGCCCACAGTCATCCATGTATTATTATTTATTTATTTATTTATTTATATAGCACCATTGATTCCATGGTGCTGTACATGAGAAGAGGTTACATACAAGTTACAGATATCACATACAGTAAACAAACTAACAATGACAGACTGATACAGAGGGGCGAGGACCCTGCCCTTGCGGGCTTACATTCTACAGGATTACGGGGAAGGAGACAATAGAATACCACAACAAAATAAAAAAGTAAAGAAAAAAACACATTAATGGCCCAAAACTTTTATTTTACTGGGGACAGAACATTGTCACCTCCAAACACTAGTGAGATTACCAGAATACGTACATTGTGTGTCTGCTGAAGATTAACATTAATTTACTTTTACTGCAGATCCTCAGCAAAAGGACTACATTAATAAGAAAGCTTTTGATAAATTCAAGAAGGAACATAAAGTTGTAGCTCAGTCTGTAGAGAATGCTATTCCTTCTGAGCGGTTTGAAGGTAAGTCACTTGTCTGTTTGGCCAACGGTACATGCTGATACAGTTTAAGGGAACTTGTAAACTTCATTTTCCATAGTCATCCAGAAGTATTGCTTTATAGGTCAGTATGCCACACTTCCTACGATACCTCCTTGGTCCAGATCTCTATGCACATATGGCTGCAACTGCTGCCAACACAGCTCCATGTAGTAGAATGCACAGCCCATAGTCTTCCTTGTATTAGAATGCACAGTCCATAGTCATCCATGTAGTAGAATGCACAGCCCATAGTCATCCATGTAGTAGAATGCATAGTCCATAGTCACCCATGTATTATAATGCATAGCCCATAGTTATCTATATAGTATAATATAGTATAATACACAGCCCATAGTCATCCATGTAGTAGAATGCACAGTCCATAGTCACCCATGTATTATAATGCATAGCCCATAGTTATCGATATAGTATAATATAGTATAATACACAGCCCATAGTCATCCATATAGTAGAATGTACAGCCCATAGTCTTCCTTGTATTAGAATGCACAGCCCATAGTCATCCATGTAGTAGAATGCACAGTCCATAGTCATCCATATAGTAGAATGCACAGCCCATAGTCATCCATATAGTAGAATGCACAGCCCATAGTCTTCCTTGTATTAGAATGCACAGCCCATAGTCATCCATGTAGTAGAATGCACAGTCCATAGTCACCCATGTATTATAATGCATAGCCGATAGTTATCTATATACTATAATATAGCATTATACACAGCCCATAGTCATCCATGTAGTAGAATGCACAGCCCATAGTCATCCATGTAGTAGAATGCACAGTCCATAGTCACCCTTGTATTATAATGCATAGCCCATAGTTATCTACATAGTATAATATAGTATAATACACAGTCCATAGTCATCCATGTAGTAGAATGCACAGCCCATAGTCTTCCTTGTATTAGAATGCACAGCCCATAGTCATCCATGTAGTAGAATGCATAGCCCATAGTCACCCATGTATTATAATGCATAGCCCATAGTTATCCATATAGTATAATATAGTATAATACACAGCCCATAGTCATCCATGTAGTAGAATGCACAGCCCATAGTCATCCATGTAGTAGAATGCACAGCCCATAGTCTTCCTTGTATTAGAATGCACAGTCCATAGTCACCCATGTATTATAATGCATAGCCCATAGTTATCGATATAGTATAATATAGTATAATGCACAGCCCATAGTCATCCATGTAGTAGAATGCACAGCCCATAGTCATCCATGTAGTAGAATGCACAGCCCATAGTCATCCATGTAGTAGAATGCACAGTCCATAGTCACCCATGTACAGGTCCTTCTCAAAAAATTAGCATATAGTGTTAAATTTCATTATTTACCATAATGTAATGATTACAATTAAACTTTCATATATTATAGATTCATTATCCACCAACTGAAATTTGTCAGGTCTTTTATTGTTTTAATACTGATGATTTTGGCATATAACTCCTGATAACCCAAAAAACCTGTCTCAATAAATTAGCATATTTCACCCATCCAATCAAATAAAAGTGTTTTTTTATAACAAACAAAAAAACCATCAAATAATAATGTTCAGTTATGCACTCAATACTTGGTCGGGAATCCTTTGGCAGAAATGACTGCTTCAATGCGGCGTGGCATGGAGGCAATCAGCCTGTGACACTGCTGAGATGTTATGGAGGCCCAGGATGCTTCAATAGCGGCCTTAAGCTCAACCAGAGTGTTGGGTCTTGCGTCTCTCAACTTTCTCTTCACAATATCCCACAGATTCTCTATGGGGTTCAGGTCAGGAGAGTTGGCAGGCCAATTGAGCACAGTAATACCATGGTCAGTAAACCATTTACCAGTGGTTTTGGCACTGTGAGCAGGTGCCAGGTCGTGCTGAAAAAATGAAATCTTCATCACCATAAAGCATTGACCCTGCCCTTGATGAAACACAGTGGACCAACACCAGCAGCTGACATGGCACCCCACACCATCACTGACTGTGGGTACTTGACACTGGACTTCAGGCATTTTGGCATTTCCTTCTCCCCAGTCTTCCTCCAGACTCTGGCACCTTGATTTCCGAATGACATGCAAAATTTGCTTTCATCAGAAAAAAGTACTTGGGACCACTTAGCAACAGTCCAGTGCTGCTTCTCTGTAGCCCAGGTCAGGCGCTTCTGCCGCTGTTTATGGTTCAAAAGTGGCTTTACCTGGGGAATGCGGCACCTGTAGCCCATTTCCTGCACACGCCTGTGCACGGTGGCTCTGGATGTTTCCACACCAGACTCAGTCCACTGCTTCCTCAGGTTCCCCAAGGTCTGGAATCGGTCCTTCTCCACAATCTTCCTCAGGGTCCGGTCTCCTCTTCTCGTTGTACAGCGTTTTCTGCCACATTGTTTCCTTCCAACAGACTTACCATTGAGGCACCTTGATACAGCACTCTGGGAACAGCCTATTTGTTGAGAAATTTCTTTCTGGGTCTTACCCTCTTGCTTGAGGGTGTCAATGATGGCCTTCTTGACATCTGTCAGGTCGCTAGTCTTACCCATGATGGGGGTTTTGAGTAATGAACCCGGCAGGGAGTTTATATAAGCCTCAGGTATCTTTTGCATGTGTTTAGAGTTAATTAGTTGATTCAGAAGATTAGGGTAATAGGTCGTTTAGAGAACCTTTTCTTGATATGCTAATTTATTGAGACAAGTTTTTTGGGTTATCAGGAGTTGTATGCCAAAATCATCAGTATTAAAACAATAAAAGACCTGACAAATTTCAGTTGGTGGATAATGAATCTATAATATATGAAAGTTTAATTGTAATCATTACATTATGGTAAATAATGAAATTTAACACTATATGCTAATTTTTTGAGAAGGACCTGTATTATAATGCATAGGCCATAGTTATCGATATAGTATAATATAGTATAATACACAGCCCATAGTCATCCATGTAGTAGAATGCACAGCCCATAGTCTTCCTTGTATTAGAATGCACAGCCCATAGTCATCCATCTAGTAGAATGCATAGCCCATAGTCATCCATGTAGTAGAATGCATAGTCCATAGTTACCCATGTATTATAATGCATAGGCCATAGTTATCTATATAGTATAATATAGTATAATACACAGCCCATAGTCATCCATGTAGTAGAATGCACAGTCCATAGTCACCCATGTATTATAATGCATAGCCCATAGTTATCTATATAGTATAATATAGTATAATACACAGCCCATAGTCATCCATGTAGTAGAATGCACAGCCCATAGTCATCCATGTAGTAGAATGCACAGTCCATAGTCACCCATGTATTATAATGCATAGCCCATAGTTATCTACATAGTATAATATAGTATAATACACAGTCCATAGTCATCCATGTAGTAGAATGCACAGCCCATAGTCTTCCTTGTATTAGAATGCACAGCCCATAGTCATCCATGTAGTATAATACACAGTCCATAGTCATCCATGTAGTAGAATGCACAGCCCATAGTCATCCATGTAGTAGAATGCACAGTCCATGGTCACCCATGTATTATAATGCATAGCCCATAGTTATCTACATAGTATAATATAGTATAATACACAGTCCATAGTCCTCCATGTAGTAGAATGCACAGCCCATAGTCTTCCTTGTATTAGAATGCACAGCCCATAGTCATCCATGTAGTAGAATGCACAGTCCATAGTCATCCATGTAGTAGAATGCACAGCCCACAGTCATCCATGTATTATTATTTATTTATTTATTTATATAGCACCATTGATTCCATGGTGCTGTACATGAGAAGGGGTTACATACAAGTTACAGATATCACATACAGTAAACAAACTAACAATGACTGACTGATACAGAGGGGCGAGGACCCTACCCTTGCGGGCTTACATTCTACAGGATTATGGGGAAGGAGACAATAGAATACCACAACAAAATAAAAAAGTAAAGAAAAAAACACATTAATGGCCCAAAACTTTTATTTTACTGGGGACAGAACATTGTCACCTCCAAACACTAGTGAGATTACCAGAATACGTACATTGTGTGTCTGCTGAAGATTAACATTAATTTACTTTTACTGCAGATCCTCAGCAAAAGGACTACATTAATAAGAAAGCTTTTGATAAATTCAAGAAGGAACATAAAGTTGTAGCTCAGTCTGTAGAGAATGCTATTCCTTCTGAGCGGTTTGAAGGTAAGTCACTTGTCTGTTTGGCCAACGGTACATGCTGATACAGTTTAAGAGAACTTGTAAACTTCATTTTCCATAGTCATCCAGAAGTATTGCTTTATAGGTCAGTATGCCACACTTCCTACGATACTTCCTTGGTCCAGATCTCTATGCACATATGGCTGCAACTGCTGCCAACACAGCTCCATGTAGTAGAATGCACAGCCCATAGTCTTCCTTGTATTAGAATGCACAGTCCATAGTCATCCATGTAGTAGAATGCACAGCCCATAGTCATCCATGTAGTAGAATGCATAGTCCATAGTCACCCATGTATTATAATGCATAGCCCATAGTTATCTATATAGTATAATATAGTATAATACACAGCCCATAGTCATCCATGTAGTAGAATGCACAGTCCATAGTCACCCATGTATTATAATGCATAGCCCATAGTTATCGATATAGTATAATATAGTATAATACACAGCCCATAGTCATCCATATAGTAGAATGTACAGCCCATAGTCTTCCTTGTATTAGAATGCACAGCCCATAGTCATCCATGTAGTAGAATGCACAGTCCATAGTCATCCATATAGTAGAATGCACAGCCCATAGTCATCCATATAGTAGAATGCACAGCCCATAGTCTTCCTTGTATTAGAATGCACAGCCCATAGTCATCCATGTAATAGAATGCACAGTCCATAGTCACCCATGTATTATAATGCATAGCCGATAGTTATCTATATACTATAATATAGCATTATACACAGCCCATAGTCATCCATGTAGTAGAATGCACAGCCCATAGTCATCCATGTAGTAGAATGCACAGTCCATAGTCACCCATGTATTATAATGCATAGCCCATAGTTATCTACATAGTATAATATAGTATAATACACAGTCCATAGTCATCCATGTAGTAGAATGCACAGCCCATAGTCTTCCTTGTATTAGAATGCACAGCCCATAGTCATCCATGTATTATAATGCATAGCCCATAGTTATCCATATAGTATAATATAGTATAATACACAGCCCATAGTCATCCATGTAGTAGAATGCACAGCCCATAGTCATCCATGTAGTAGAATGCACAGCCCATAGTCTTCCTTGTATTAGAATGCACAGTCCATAGTCACCCATGTATTATAATGCATAGCCCATAGTTATCGATATAGTATAATATAGTATAATGCACAGCCCATAGTCATCCATGTAGTAGAATGCACAGCCCATAGTCATCCATGTAGTAGAATGCACAGCCCACAGTCATCCATGTATTATTATTTATTTATTTATATAGCACCATTGATTCCATGGTGCTGTACATGAGAAGGGGTTACATACAAGTTACAGATATCACATACAGTAAACAAACTAACAATGACAGACTGATACAGAGGGGCGAGGACCCTGCCCTTGCGGGCTTACATTCTACAGGATTACGGGGAAGGAGACAATAGAATACCACAACAAAATAAAAAAGTAAAGAAAAAAACACATTAATGGCCCAAAACTTTTATTTTACTGGGGACAGAACATTGTCACCTCCAAACACTAGTGAGATTACCAGAATACGTACATTGTGTGTCTGCTGAAGATTAACATTAATTTACTTTTACTGCAGATCCTCAGCAAAAGGACTACATTAATAAGAAAGCTTTTGATAAATTCAAGAAGGAACATAAAGTTGTAGCTCAGTCTGTAGAGAATGCTATTCCTTCTGAGCGGTTTGAAGGTAAGTCACTTGTCTGTTTGGCCAACGGTAC
Source organism: Ranitomeya imitator (assembly GCF_032444005.1). Classification (NCBI taxonomy): domain Eukaryota; kingdom Metazoa; phylum Chordata; class Amphibia; order Anura; family Dendrobatidae; genus Ranitomeya; species Ranitomeya imitator. The sequence continues at coordinate 525,548,753 of NC_091282.1, forward strand.
ATGCTGATACAGTTTAAGGGAACTTGTAAACTTCATTTTCCATAGTCATCCAGAAGTATTGCTTTATAGGTCAGTATGCCACACTTCCTACGATACTTCCTTGGTCCAGATCTCTATGCACATATGGCTGCAACTGCTGCCAACACAGCTCCATGTAGTAGAATGCAAAGCACATAGTCTTCCTTGTATTAGAATGCACAGTCCATAGTCATCCATATAGTAGAATGCACAGCCCATAGTCATCCATGTAGTAGAATGTACAGCCCATAGTCTTCCTTGTATTAGAATGCACAGCCCATAGTCATCCATGTAGTAGAATGCACAGCCCATAGTCATCCATGTAGTAGAGTGCACAGTCCATAGTCACCCATGTATTATAATGCATAGCCCAGAGTTATCTATATAGTATAATATAGTATAATACACAGCCCATAGTCATCCATATAGTAGAATGTACAGCCCATAGTCTTCCTTGTATTAGAATGCACAGCCCATAGTCATCCATGTAGTAGAATGCACAGCCCATAGTCATCCATGTAGTAGAGTGCACAGTCCATAGTCACCCATGTATTATAATGCATAGCCCAGAGTTATCTATATAGTATAATATAGTATAATACACAGCCCATAGTCATCCACATAGTAGAATGTACAGCCCATAGTCTTCCTTGTATTAGAATGCTCAGCCCATAGTCATCCATGTAGTAGAATGCACAGTCCATAGTCACACATGTATTATAATGCATAGCCCATAGTTATCTATATAGTATAATATAGTATAATACACAGCCCATAGTCATCCATATAGTAGAATGTACAGCCCATAGTCTTCCTTGTATTAGAATGCACAGCCCATAGTCATCGATGTAGTAGAATGCACAGTCCATAGTCATCCATATAGTAGAATGCACAGCCCATAGTCATCCATATAGTAGAATGCACAGCCCATAGTCTTCCTTGTATTAGAATGCACAGCCCATAGTCATCCATGTAGTAGAATGCACAGTCCATAGTCATCCATATAGTAGAATGCACAGCCCATAGTCATCCATATAGTAGAATGCACAGCCCATAGTCTTCCTTGTATTAGAATGCACAGTCCATAGTCACCCATGTATTATAATGCATAGCCCATAGTTATCTATATACTATAATATAGTATAATACACAGCCCATAGTCATCCATGTAGTAGAATGCACAGCCCATAGTCATCCATGTAGTAGAATGCACAGCCCATAGTCATCCATGTAGTAGAATGCACAGTCCATAGTCACCCATGTATTTTAATGCATAGCCCATAGTTATCTACATAGTATAATATAGTATAATACACAGTCCCTAGTCATCCATGTAGTAGAATGCACAGCCCATAGTCTTCCTTGTATTAGAATGCACAGTCCATAGTCACCCATGTATTATAATGCATAGGCCATAGTTATCGATATAGTATAATACACAGCCCATAGTCATCCATGTAGTAGAATGCACAGCCCATAGTCTTCCTTGTATTAGAATGCACAGCCCATAGTCATCCATGTAGTAGAATGCATAGCCCATAGTCATCCATGTAGTAGAATGCACAGTCCATAGTCACCCATGTATTATAATGCATAGGCCATAGTTACCGATATAGTATAATATAGTATAATACACAGCCCATAGTCATCCATGTAGTAGAATGCACAGCCCACAGTCATCCATGTATTATTATTTATTTATTTATATAGCACCATTGATTCCATGGTGCTGTACATGAGAAGGGGTTACATACAAGTTACAGATATCACATACAGTAAACAAACTAACAATGACAGACTGATACAGAGGGGCGAGGACCCTGCCCTTGCGGGCTTACATTCTACAGGATTATGGGGAAGGAGACAATAGAATACCACAACAAAATAAAAAAGTAAAGAAAAAAACACATTAATGGCCCAAAACTTTTATTTTACTGGGGACAGAACATTGTCACCTCCAAACACTAGTGAGATTACCAGAATACGTACATTGTGTGTCTGCTGAAGATTAACATTAATTTACTTTTACTGCAGATCCTCAGCAAAAGGACTACATTAATAAGAAAGCTTTTGATAAATTCAAGAAGGAACATAAAGTTGTAGCTCAGTCTGTAGAGAATGCTATTCCTTCTGAGCGGTTTGAAGGTAAGTCACTTGTCTGTTTGGCCAACGGTACATGCTGATACAGTTTAAGGGAACTTGTAAACTTCATTTTCCATAGTCATCCAGAAGTATTGCTTTATAGGTCAGTATGCCACACTTCCTACGATACTTCCTTGGTCCAGATCTCTATGCACATATGGCTGCAACTGCTGCCAACACAGCTCCATGTAGTAGAATGCACAGCCCATAGTCTTCCTTGTATTAGAATGCACAGTCCATAGTCATCCATGTAGTAGAATGCACAGCCCATAGTCATCCATGTAGTAGAATGCATAGTCCATAGTCACCCATGTATTATAATGCATAGCCCATAGTTATCTATATAGTATAATATAGTATAATACACAGCCCATAGTCATCCATGTAGTAGAATGCACAGCCCATAGTCATCCATGTAGTAGAATGTACAGCCCATAGTCATCCATGTAGTAGAATGCACAGTCCATAGTCATCCATATAGTAGAATGCACAGTCCATAGTCACCCATATAGTAGAATGTACAGCCCATAGTCTTCCTTGTATTAGAATGCACAGTCCATAGTCATCCATATAGTAGAATGCACAGCCCATAGTCATCCATGTCGTAGAATGCACAGTCCATAGTCACACATGTATTATAATGCATAACCCATAGTTATCTATATAGTATAATATAGTATAATACACAGTCCATAGTCATCCATATAGTAGAATGTACAGCCCATAGTCTTCCTTGTATTAGAATTCACAGTCCATAGTCATCCATATAGTAGAATGCACAGCCCCATATAGTAGAATGCACAGCCCATAGTCATCCATGTAGTAGAATGCACAGTCCATAGTCACACATGTATTATAATGCATAGCCCATAGTTATCTATATAGTATAATATAGTATAATACACAGCCCATAGTCATCCATATAGTAGAATGTACAGCCCATAGTCTTCCTTGTATTAGAATGCACAGCCCATAGTCATCCATGTAGTAGAATGCACAGCCCATAGTCATCCATGTAGTAGAGTGCACAGTCCATAGTCACCCATGTATTATAATGCATAGCCCAGAGTTATCTATATAGTATAATATAGTATAATACACAGCCCATAGTCATCCATATAGTAGAATGTACAGCCCATAATCTTCCTTGTATTAGAATGCACAGCCCATAGTCATCCATGTAGTAGAATGCACAGCCCATAGTCATCCATGTAGTAGAATGCACAGTCCATAGTCACCCATGTATTATAATGCATAGCCCATAGTTACCTATATAGTATAATATAGTATAATACACAGCCCATAATCATCCATATAGTAGAATGTACAGCCCATAGTCTTCCTTGTATTAGAATGCACAGCCCATAGTCATCCATGTAGTAGAATGCACAGTCCATAGTCACCCATGTATTATAGTGCATAGCCCATAGTTATCGATATAGTATAATATAGTATAATACACAGCCCATAGTCATCCATATAGTAGAATGTACAGCCCATAGTCTTCATTGTATTAGAATGCACAGCCAATAGTCATCCATGTAGTAGAATGCACAGTCCATAGTCATCCATATAGTAGAATGCACAGCCCATAGTCATCCATATAGTAGAATGCACAGCCCATAGTCTTCCTTGTATTAGAATGCACAGCCCATAGTCATCCATGTAGTAGAAGGCACAGTCCATAGTCACCCATGTATTATAATGCATAGCCGATAGTTATCTATATACTATAATATAGCATTATACACAGCCCATAGTCATCCATGTAGTAGAATGCACAGCCCAGTCATCCATGTAGTAGAATGCACAGTCCATAGTCACCCATGTATTATAATGCATAGCCCATAGTTATCTACATAGTATAATATAGTATAATACACAGTCCATAGTCATCCATGTAGTAGAATGCACAGCCCATAGTCTTCCTTGTATTAGAATGCACAGCCCATAGTCATCCATGTAGTAGAATGCATAGCCCATAGTCACCCATGTATTATAATGCATAGCCCATAGTTATCCATATAGTATAATATAGTATAATACACAGCCCATAGTCATCCATGTAGTAGAATGCACAGCCCATAGTCATCCATGTAGTAGAATGCACAGCCCATAGCCTTCCTTGTATTAGAATGCACAGTCCATAGTCACCCATGTATTATAATGCATATCCCATAGTTATCGATATAGTATAATATAGTATAATGCACAGCCCATAGTCATCCATGTAGTAGAATGCACAGCCCATAGTCATCCATGTAGTAGAATGCACAGCCCATATTCATCCATGTAGTAGAATGCACAGTCCATAGTCACCCATGTATTATAATGCATAGGCCATAGTTATCGATATAGTATAATATAGTATAATACACAGCCCATAGTCCTCCATGTAGTAGAATGCACAGCCCATAGTCTTCCTTGTATTAGAATGCACAGCCAATAGTCATCCATCTAGTAGAATGCATAGTCCATAGTCATCCATGTAGTAGAATGCATAGTCCATAGTTACCCATGTATTATAATGCATAGGCCATAGTTATCTATATAGTATAATATAGTATAATACACAGCCCATAGTCATCCATGTAGTAGAATGCACAGTCCATAGTCACCCATGTATTATAATGCATAGCCCATAGTTATCTACATAGTATAATATAGTATAATACACAGTCCATAGTCATCCATGTAGTAGAATACACAGCCCATAGTCTTCCTTGTATTAGAATGCACAGCCCATAGTCATCCATGTAGTATAATACACAGTCCATAGTCATCCATGTAGTAGAATGTACAGCCCATAGTCATCCATGTAGTAGAATGCACAGCCCATAGTCATCCATGTAGTAGAATGCACAGTCCATAGTCACCCATGTATTATAATGCATAGCCCATAGTTATCGATATAGTATAATATAGTATAATGCACAGCCCATAGTCATCCATGTAGTAGAATGCACAGCCCATAGTCATCCATGTAGTAGAATGCACAGCCCATAGTCATCCATGTAGTAGAATGCACAGTCCATAGTCACCCATGTATTATAATGCATAGGCCATAGTTATCGATATAGTATAATATAGTATAATACACAGCCCATAGTCATCCATGTAGTAGAATGCACAGCCCATAGTCTTCCTTGTATTAGAATGCACAGCCCATAGTCATCCATCTAGTAGAATGCATAGCCCATAGTCATCCATGTAGTAGAATGCATAGTCCATAGTTACCCATGTATTATAATGCATAGGCCATAGTTATCTATATAGTATAATATAGTATAATACACAGCCCATAGTCATCCATGTAGTAGAATGCACAGTCCATAGTCACCCATGTATTATAATGCATAGCCCATAGTTATCTATATAGTATAATATAGTATAATACACAGCCCATAGTCATCCATGTAGTAGAATGCACAGCCCATAGTCATCCATGTAGTAGAATGCACAGTCCATAGTCACCCATGTATTATAATGCATAGCCCATAGTTATCTACATAGTATAATATAGTATAATACACAGTCCATAGTCATCCATGTAGTAGAATGCACAGCCCATAGTCTTCCTTGTATTAGAATGCACAGCCCATAGTCATCCATGTAGTATAATACACAGTCCATAGTCATCCATGTAGTAGAATGCACAGCCCATAGTCATCCATGTAGTAGAATGCACAGTCCATAGTCACCCATGTATTATAATGCATAGCCCATAGTTATCTACATAGTATAATATAGTATAATACACAGTCCATAGTCATCCATGTATTAGAATGCACAGCCCATAGTCTTCCTTGTATTAGAATGCACAGCCCATAGTCATCGATGTAGTATAATACACAGTCCATAGTCCTCCATGTAGTAGAATGCACAGCCCATAGTCTTCCTTGTATTAGAATGCACAGCCCATAGTCATCCATGTAGTAGAATGCACAGTCCATAGTCACCCATGTATTATAATGCATAGCCCATAGTTATCTATATGATATAATATAGTATAATACACAGCCCATAGTCATCCATATAGTAGAATGTACAGCCCATAGTCTTCATTGTATTAGAATGCACAGCCAATAGTCATCCATGTAGTAGAATGCACAGTCCATAGTCATCCATATAGTAGAATGCACAGCCCATAGTCATCCATATAGTAGAATGCACAGCCCATAGTCTTCCTTGTATTAGAATGCACAGCCCATAGTCATCCATGTAGTAGAATGCACAGTCCATAGTCACCCATGTATTATAATGCATAGCCGATAGTTATCTATATACTATAATATAGCATTATACACAGCCCATAGTCATCCATGTAGTAGAATGCACAGCCCATAGTCATACATGTAGTAGAATGCACAGTCCATAGTCACCCATGTATTATAATGCATAGCCCATAGTTATCTACATAGTATAATATAGTATAATACACAGTCCATAGTCATCATGTAGTAGAATGCACAGCCCATAGTCTTCCTTGTATTAGAATGCACAGCCCATAGTCATCCATGTAGTAGAATGCATAGCCCATAGTCACCCATGTATTATAATGCATAGCCCATAGTTATCCATATAGTATAATATAGTATAATACACAGCCCATAGTCATCCATGTAGTAGAATGCACAGCCCATAGTCATCCATGTAGTAGAATGCACAGCCCATAGTCTTCCTTGTATTAGAATGCTCAGTCCATAGTCACCCATGTATTATAATGCATAGCCCATAGTTATCGATATAGTATAATATAGTATAATGCACAGCCCATAGTCATCCATGTAGTAGAATGCACAGCCCATAGTCATCCATGTAGTAGAATGCACAGCCCATAGTCATCCATGTAGTAGAATGCACAGTCCGTAGTCACCCATGTATTATAATGCATAGGCCATAGTTATCGATATAGTATAATATAGTATAATACACAGCCCATAGTCATCCATGTAGTAGAATGCACAGCCCATAGTCTTCCTTGTATTAGAATGCACAGCCCATAGTCATCCATCTAGTAGAATGCATAGCCCATAGTCATCCATGTAGTAGAATGCATAGTCCATAGTTACCCATGTATTATAATGCATAGGCCATAGTTATCTATATAGTATAATATAGTATAATACACAGCCCATAGTCATCCATGTAGTAGAATGCACAGTCCATAGTCACCCATGTATTATAATGCATAGCCCATAGTTATCTATATAGTATAATATAGTATAATACACAGCCCATAGTCATCCATGTAGTAGAATGCACAGCCCATAGTCATCCATGTAGTAGAATGCACAGTCCATAGTCACCCATGTATTATAATGCATAGCCCATAGTTATCTACATAGTATAATATAGTATAATACACAGTCCATAGTCATCCATGTAGTAGAATGCACAGCCCATAGTCTTCCTTGTATTAGAATGCACAGCCCATAGTCATCCATGTAGTATAATACACAGTCCATAGTCATCCATGTAGTAGAATGCACAGCCCATAGTCATCCATGTAGTAGAATGCACAGTCCATGGTCACCCATGTATTATAATGCATAGCCCATAGTTATCTACATAGTATAATATAGTATAATACACAGTCCATAGTCATCCATGTATTAGAATGCACAGCCCATAGTCTTCCTTGTATTAGAATGCACAGCCCATAGTCATTGATGTAGTATAATACACAGTCCATAGTCCTCTATGTAGTAGAATGCACAGCCCATAGTCTTCCTTGTATTAGAATGCACAGCCCATAGTCATCCATGTAGTAGAATGCACAGTCCATAGTCACCCATGTATTATAATGCATAGCCCATAGTTATCTATATGATATAATTTAGTATAATACACAGCCCATAGTCATCCATGTAGTAGAATGCACAGTCCATAGTCATCCATGTAGTAGAATGCACAGTCCATAGTCACCCATGTATTATAATGCATAGCCCATAGTTATCTACATAGTATAATATAGTATAATACACAGTCCATAGTCATCCATGTAGTAGAATGCACAGCCCATAGTCTTCCTTGTATTAGAATGCACAGCCCATAGTCATCCATGTAGTATAATACACAGTCCATAGTCATCCATGTAGTAGAATGCACAGCCCATAGTCATCCATGTAGTAGAATGCACAGTCCATGGTCACCCATGTATTATAATGCATAGCCCATAGTTATCTACATAGTATAATATAGTATAATACACAGTCCATAGTCATCCATCTATTAGAATGCACAGCCCATAGTTATCTATATGATATAATATAGTATAATACACAGCCCATGGTCATCCATATAGTAGAATGTACAGCCCATAGTCTTCATTGTATTAGAATGCACAGCCAATAGTCATCCATGTAGTAGAATGCACAGTCCATAGTCATCCATATAGTAGAATGCACAGCCCATAGTCATCCATATAGTAGAATGCACAGCCCATAGTCTTCCTTGTATTAGAATGCACAGCCCATAGTCATCCATGTAGTAGAATGCACAGTCCATAGTCACCCATGTATTATAATGCATAGCCGATAGTTATCTATATACTATAATATAGCATTATACACAGCCCATAGTCATCCATGTAGTAGAATGCACAGCCCATAGTCATCCATGTAGTAGAATGCACAGTCCATAGTCACCCATGTATTATAATGCATAGCCCATAGTTATCTACATAGTATAATATAGTATAATACACAGTCCATAGTCATCATGTAGTAGAATGCACAGCCCATAGTCTTCCTTGTATTAGAATGCACAGCCCATAGTCATCCATGTAGTAGAATGCATAGCCCATAGTCACCCATGTATTATAATGCATAGCCCATAGTTATCCATATAGTATAATATAGTATAATACACAGCCCATAGTCATCCATGTAGTAGAATGCACAGCCCATTGTCATCCATGTAGTAGAATGCACAGCCCATAGTCTTCCTTGTATTAGAATGCTCAGTCCATAGTCACCCATGTATTATAATGCATAGCCCATAGTTATCGATATAGTATAATATAGTATAATGCACAGCCCATAGTCATCCATGTAGTAGAATGCACAGCCCATAGTCATCCATGTAGTAGAATGCACAGCCCATAGTCATCCATGTAGTAGAATGCACAGTCCGTAGTCACCCATGTATTATAATGCATAGGCCATAGTTATCGATATAGTATAATATAGTATAATACACAGCCCATAGTCATCCATGTAGTAGAATGCACAGCCCATAGTCTTCCTTGTATTAGAATGCACAGCCCATAGTCATCCATCTAGTAGAATGCATAGCCCATAGTCATCCATGTAGTAGAATGCATAGTCCATAGTTACCCATGTATTATAATGCATAGACCATAGTTATTTATATAGTATAATATAGTATAATACACAGCCCATAGTCATCCATGTAGTAGAATGCACAGTCCATAGTCACCCATGTATTATAATGCATAGCCCATAGTTATCTATATAGTATAATATAGTATAATACACAGCCCATAGTCATCCATGTAGTAGAATGCACAGCCCATAGTCATCCATGTAGTAGAATGCACAGTCCATAGTCACCCATGTATTATAATGCATAGCCCATAGTTATCTACATAGTATAATATAGTATAATACACAGTCCATAGTCATCCATGTAGTAGAATGCACAGCCCATAGTCTTCCTTGTATTAGAATGCACAGCCCATAGTCATCCATGTAGTATAATACACAGTCCATAGTCATCCATGTAGTAGAATGCACAGCCCATAGTCATCCATGTAGTAGAATGCACAGTCCATGGTCACCCATGTATTATAATGCATAGCCCATAGTTATCTACATAGTATAATATAGTATAATACACAGTCCATAGTCATCCATGTATTAGAATGCACAGCCCATAGTCTTCCTTGTATTAGAATGCACAGCCCATAGTCATCCATGTAGTAGAATGCACAGTCCATAGTCATCCATGTAGTAGAATGCACAGTCCATAGTCACCCATGTATTATAATGCATAGCCCATAGTTATCTACATAGTATAATATAGTATAATACACAGTCCATAGTCATCCATGTAGTAGAATGCACAGCCCATAGTCTTCCTTGTATTAGAATGCACAGCCCATAGTCATCCATGTAGTATAATACACAGTCCATAGTCATCCATGTAGTAGAATGCACAGCCCATAGTCATCCATGTAGTAGAATGCACAGTCCATGGTCACCCATGTATTATAATGCATAGCCCATAGTTATCTACATAGTATAATATAGTATAATACACAGTCCATAGTCATCCATCTATTAGAATGCACAGCCCATAGTCTTCCTTGTATTAGAATGCACAGCCCATAGTCATCGATGTAGTATAATACACAGTCCATAGTCCTCCATGTAGTAGAATGCACAGCCCATAGTCTTCCTTGTATTAGAATGCACAGCCCATAGTCATCCATGTAGTAGAATGCACAGTCCATAGTCACCCATGTATTATAATGCATAGCCCATAGTTATCTATATGATATAATATAGTATAATACACAGCCCATAGTCATCCATATAGTAGAATGTACAGCCCATAGTCTTCATTGTATTAGAATGCACAGCCAATAGTCATCCATGTAGTAGAATGCACAGTCCATAGTCATCCATATAGTAGAATGCACAGCCCATAGTCATCCATATAGTAGAATGCACAGCCCATAGTCTTCCTTGTATTAGAATGCACAGCCCATAGTCATCCATGTAGTAGAATGCACAGTCCATAGTCACCCATGTATTATAATGCATAGCCGATAGTTATCTATATACTATAATATAGCATTATACACAGCCCATAGTCATCCATGTAGTAGAATGCACAGCCCATAGTCATCCATGTAGTAGAATGCACAGTCCATAGTCACCCATGTATTATAATGCATAGCCCATAGTTATCTACATAGTATAATATAGTATAATACACAGTCCATAGTCATCATGTAGTAGAATGCACAGCCCATAGTCTTCCTTGTATTAGAATGCACAGCCCATAGTCATCCATGTAGTAGAATGCATAGCCCATAGTCACCCATGTATTATAATGCATAGCCCATAGTTATCCATATAGTATAATATAGTATAATACACAGCCCATAGTCATCCATGTAGTAGAATGCACAGCCCATAGTCATCCATGTAGTAGAATGCACAGCCCATAGTCTTCCTTGTATTAGAATGCTCAGTCCATAGTCACCCATGTATTATAATGCATAGCCCATAGTTATCGATATAGTATAATATAGTATAATGCACAGCCCATAGTCATCCATGTAGTAGAATGCACAGCCCATAGTCATCCATGTAGTAGAATGCACAGCCCATAGTCATCCATGTAGTAGAATGCACAGTCCGTAGTCACCCATGTATTATAATGCATAGGCCATAGTTATCGATATAGTATAATATAGTATAATACACAGCCCATAGTCATCCATGTAGTAGAATGCACAGCCCATAGTCTTCCTTGTATTAGAATGCACAGCCCATAGTCATCCATCTAGTAGAATGCATAGCCCATAGTCATCCATGTAGTAGAATGCATAGTCCATAGTTACCCATGTATTATAATGCATAGGCCATAGTTATCTATATAGTATAATATAGTATAATACACAGCCCATAGTCATCCATGTAGTAGAATGCACAGTCCATAGTCACCCATGTATTATAATGCATAGCCCATAGTTATCTATATAGTATAATATAGTATAATACACAGCCCATAGTCATCCATGTAGTAGAATGCACAGCCCATAGTCATCCATGTAGTAGAATGCACAGTCCATAGTCACCCATGTATTATAATGCATAGCCCATAGTTATCTACATAGTATAATATAGTATAATACACAGTCCATAGTCATCCATGTAGTAGAATGCACAGCCCATAGTCTTCCTTGTATTAGAATGCACAGCCCATAGTCATCCATGTAGTATAATACACAGTCCATAGTCATCCATGTAGTAGAATGCACAGCCCATAGTCATCCATGTAGTAGAATGCACAGTCCATGGTCACCCATGTATTATAATGCATAGCCCATAGTTATCTACATAGTATAATATAGTATAATACACAGTCCATAGTCATCCATGTATTAGAATGCACAGCCCATAGTCTTCCTTGTATTAGAATGCACAGCCCATAGTCATTGATGTAGTATAATACACAGTCCATAGTCCTCTATGTAGTAGAATGCACAGCCCATAGTCTTCCTTGTATTAGAATGCACAGCCCATAGTCATCCATGTAGTAGAATGCACAGTCCATAGTCACCCATGTATTATAATGCATAGCCCATAGTTATCTATATGATATAATTTAGTATAATACACAGCCCATAGTCATCCATGTAGTAGAATGCACAGTCCATAGTCATCCATGTAGTAGAATGCACAGTCCATAGTCACCCATGTATTATAATGCATAGCCCATAGTTATCTACATAGTATAATATAGTATAATACACAGTCCATAGTCATCCATGTAGTAGAATGCACAGCCCATAGTCTTCCTTGTATTAGAATGCACAGCCCATAGTCATCCATGTAGTATAATACACAGTCCATAGTCATCCATGTAGTAGAATGCACAGCCCATAGTCATCCATGTAGTAGAATGCACAGTCCATGGTCACCCATGTATTATAATGCATAGCCCATAGTTATCTACATCGTATAATATAGTATAATACACAGTCCATAGTCATCCATGTATTAGAATGCACAGCCCATAGTCTTCCTTGTATTAGAATGCACAGCCCATAGTCATCGATGTAGTATAATACACAGTCCATAGTCCTCCATGTAGTAGAATGCACAGCCCATAGTCTTCCTTGTATTAGAATGCACAGCCCATAGTCATCCATGTAGTAGAATGCACAGTCCATAGTCACCCATGTATTATAATGCATAGCCCATAGTTATCGATATAGTATAATATAGTATAATACACAGCCCATAGTCATCCATGTAGTAGAATGCACAGCCCATAGTCATCCATGTAATAGAATGCACAGTCCATAGTCACCCATGTATTATAATGCATAGCCCATAGTTATCTATATAGTATATTACACAGCCCATAGTCATCCTTGTAGTAGAATGCACAGCCCATAGTCATCCATGTAGTAGAATGTACAGCCCATAGTCATCCATGTAGTAGAATGCACAGTCCATAGTCATCCATATAGTAGAATGCACAGTCCATAGTCACCCATATAGTAGAATGTACAGCCCATAGTCTTCCTTGTATTAGAATGCACAGTCCATAGTCATCCATATAGTAGAATGCACAGCCCATAGTCACACATGTATTATAATGCATAACCCATAGTTATCTATATAGTATAATATAGTATAATACACAGTCCATAGTCATCCATATAGTAGAATGTACAGCCCATAGTCTTCCTTGTATTAGAATTCACAGTCCATAGTCATCCATATAGTAGAATGCACAGCCCCATATAGTAGAATGCACAGCCCATAGTCATCCATGTAGTAGAATGCACAGTCCATAGTCACACATGTATTATAATGCATAGCCCATAGTTATCTATATAGTATAATATAGTATAATACACAGCCCATAGTCATCCATATAGTAGAATGTACAGCCCATAGTCTTCCTTGTATTAGAATGCACAGCCCATAGTCATCCATATAGTAGAATGCACAGCCCATAGTCATCCATGTAGTAGAATGCACAGTCCATAGTCACCCATGTATTATAATGCATAGCCCAGAGTTATCTATATAGTATAATATAGTATAATACACAGCCCATAGTCATCCATATAGTAGAATGTACAGCCCATAGTCTTCCTTGTATTAGAATGCACAGCCCATAGTCATCCATGTAGTAGAATGCACAGCCCATAGTCATCCATGTAGTAGAGTACACAGTCCATAGTCACCCATGTATTATAATGCATAGCCCAGAGTTATCTATATAGTATAATATAGTATAATACACAGCCCATAGTCATCCACATAGTAGAATGTACAGCCCATAGTCTTCCTTGTATTAGAATGCTCAGCCCATAGTCATCCATGTAGTAGAATGCACAGTCCATAGTCACACATGTATTATAATGCATAGCCCATAGTTATCTATATAGTATAATATAGTATAATACACAGCCCATAGTCATCCATATAGTAGAATGTACAGCCCATAGTCTTCCTTGTATTAGAATGCACAGCCCATAGTCATCCATGTTGTAGAATGCACAGTCCATAGTCATCCATATAGTAGAATGCACAGCCCATAGTCATCCATATAGTAGAATGCACAGCCCATAGTCTTCCTTGTATTAGAATGCACAGCCCATAGTCATCCATGTAGTAGAATGCACAGTCCATAGTCATCCATATAGTAGAATGCACAGCCCATAGTCTTCCTTGTATTAGAATGCACAGTCCATAGTCACCCATGTATTATAATGCATAGCCCATAGTTATCTATATACTATAATATAGTATAATACACAGCCCATAGTCATCCATGTAGTAGAATGCAAAGGCCATAGTCATCCATGTAGTAGAATGCACAGCCCATAGTCATCCATGTAGTAGAATGCACAGTCCATAGTCACCCATGTATTTTAATGCATAGCCCATAGTTATCTACATAGTATAATATAGTATAATACACAGTCCCTAGTCATCCATGTAGTAGAATGCACAGCCCATAGTCTTCCTTGTATTAGAATGCACAGCCCATAGTCATCGATGTAGTATAATACACAGTCCATAGTCCTCCATGTAGTAGAATGCACAGCCCATAGTCTTTCTTGTATTAGAATGCACAGCCCATAGTCATCCATGTAGTAGAATGCACAGTCCATAGTCACCCATGTATTATAATGCATAGCCCATAGTTATCGATATAGTATAATATAGTATAATGCACAGCCCATAGTCATCCATGTAGTAGAATGCACAGCCCATAGTCATCCATGTAGTAGAATGCACAGCCCATAGTCATCCATGTAGTAGAATGCACAGTCCATAGTCACCCATGTATTATAATGCATAGGCCATAGTTATCGATATAGTATAATATAGTATAATACACAGCCCATAGTCATCCATGTAGTAGAATGCACAGCCCATAGTCTTCCTTGTATTAGAATGCACAGCCCATAGTCATCCATCTAGTAGAATGCATAGCCCATAGTCATCCATGTAGTAGAATGCATAGTCCATAGTTACCCATGTATTATAATGCATAGGCCATAGTTATCTATATAGTATAATATAGTATAATACACAGCCCATAGTCATCCATGTAGTAGAATGCACAGTCCATAGTCACCCATGTATTATAATGCATAGCCCATAGTTATCTATATAGTATAATATAGTATAATACACAGCCCATAGTCATCCATGTAGTAGAATGCAGAGCCCATAGTCATCCATGTAGTAGAATGCACAGTCCATAGTCACCCATGTATTATAATGCATAGCCCATAGTTATCTACATAGTATAATATAGTATAATACACAGTCCATAGTCATCCATGTAGTAGAATGCACAGCCCATAGTCTTCCTTGTATTAGAATGCACAGCCCATAGTCATCCATGTAGTATAATACACAGTCCATAGTCATCCATGTAGTAGAATGCACAGCCCATAGTCATCCATGTAGTAGAATGCACAGTCCATGGTCACCCATGTATTAGAATGCATAGCCCATAGTTATCTACATAGTATAATATAGTATAATACACAGTCCATAGTCATCCATGTATTAGAATGCACAGCCCATAGTCTTCCTTGTATTAGAATGCACAGCCCATAGTCATCGATGTAGTATAATACACAGTCCATAGTCCTCCATGTAGTAGAATGCACAGCCCATAGTCTTCCTTGTATTAGAATGCACAGCCCATAGTCATCCATGTAGTAGAATGCACAGTCCATAGTCACCCATGTATTATAATGCATAGCCCATAGTTATCTATATGATATAATATAGTATAATACACAGCCCATAGTCATCCATGTAGTAGAATGCACAGTCCATAGTCACCCATGTATTATAATGCATAGGCCATAGTTATCGATATAGTATAATATAGTATAATACACAGCCCATAGTCATCCATGTAGTAGAATGCATAGTCCATAGTCTCCCATGTATTATAATGCATAGCCCATAGTTATCTATATAGTATAATATAGTATAATACACAGCCCATAGTCATCCATGTAGTAGAATGCATAGTCCATAGTCACCCATGTATTATAATGCATAGCCCATAGTTATCTATATAGTATAATATAGTATAATACACAGCCCATAGTCATCCATGTAGTAGAATGCATAGTCCATAGTCTCCCATGTATTATAATGCATAGCCCATAGTTATCTATATAGTATAATATAGTATAATACACAGCCCATAGTCATCCATGTAGTAGAATGCATAGTCCATAGTCACCCATGTATTATAATGCATAGCCCATAGTTATCTATATAGTATAATATAGTATAATACACAGCCCATAGTCATCCATGTAGTAGAATGCATAGTCCATAGTCACCCATGTATTATAATGCATAGCCCATAGTTATCTATATAGTATAATATAGTATAATACACAGCCCATAGTCATCCATGTAATAGAATGCACAGTCCATAGTCACCCATGTATTATAATGCATAGCCCATAGTTATCTATATAGTATAATATAGTATAATACACAGCCCATAGTCATCCATGTAGTAGAATGCACAGCCCATAGTCATCCATGTAGTAGAATGTACAGCCCATAGTCATCCATGTAGTAGAATGCACAGTCCATAGTCATCCATATAGTAGAATGCACAGTCCATAGTCACCCATATAGTAGAATGTACAGCCCATAGTCTTCCTTGTATTAGAATGCACAGTCCATAGTCATCCATATAGTAGAATGCACAGCCCATAGTCATCCATGTCGTAGAATGCACAGTCCATAGTCACACATGTATTATAATGCATAACCCATAGTTATCTATATAGTATAATATAGTATAATACACAGTCCATAGTCATCCATATAGTAGAATGTACAGCCCATAGTCTTCCTTGTATTAGAATTCACAGTCCATAGTCATCCATATAGTAGAATGCACAGCCCCATATAGTAGAATGCACAGCCCATAGTCATCCATGTAGTAGAATGCACAGTCCATAGTCACACATGTATTATAATGCATAGCCCATAGTTATCTATATAGTATAATATAGTATAATACACAGCCCATAGTCATCCATATAGTAGAATGTACAGCCCATAGTCTTCCTTGTATTAGAATGCACAGCCCATAGTCATCCATGTAGTAGAATGCATAGCCCATAGTCATCCATGTAGTAGAATGCATAGTCCATAGTCACCCATGTATTATAATGCATAGCCCATAGTTATATATATAGTATAATATAGTATAATACACAGCCCATAGTCATCCATGTAGTAGAATGCATAGTCCATAGTCACCCATGTATTATAATGCATAGCCCATAGTTATCTATATAGTATAATATAGTATAATACACAGCCCATAGTCATCCATGTAGTAGAATGCACAGCCCATAGTCATCCATGTAGTAGAATGTACAGCCCATAGTCATCCATGTAGTAGAATGCACAGTCCATAGTCATCCATATAGTAGAATGCACAGTCCATAGTCACCCATATAGTAGAATGTACAGCCCATAGTCTTCCTTGTATTAGAATGCACAGCCCATAGTCATCCATATAGTAGAATGCACAGCCCATAGTCATCCATGTCGTAGAATGCACAGTCCATAGTCACACATGTATTATAATGCATAACCCATAGTTATCTATATAGTATAATATAGTATAATACACAGTCCATAGTCATCCATATAGTAGAATGTACAGCCCATAGTCTTCCTTGTATTAGAATTCACAGTCCATAGTCATCCATATAGTAGAATGCACAGCCCCATATAGTAGAATGCACAGCCCATAGTCATCCATGTAGTAGAATGCACAGTCCATAGTCACACATGTATTATAATGCATAGCCCATAGTTATCTATATAGTATAATATAGTATAATACACAGCCCATAGTCATCCATATAGTAGAATGTACAGCCCATAGTCTTCCTTGTATTAGAATGCACAGCCCATAGTCATCCATGTAGTAGAATGCATAGCCCATAGTCATCCATGTAGTAGAATGCATAGTCCATAGTCACCCATGTATTATAATGCATAGCCCATAGTTATCTATATAGTATAATATAGTATAATACACAGCCCATAGTCATCCATGTAGTAGAATGCATAGTCCATAGTCACCCATGTATTATAATGCATAGCCCATAGTTATCTATATAGTATAATATAGTATAATACACAGCCCATAGTCATCCATGTAGTAGAATGCACAGCCCATAGTCATCCATGTAATAGAATGCACAGTCCATAGTCACCCATGTATTATAATGCATAGCCCATAGTTATCTATATAGTATAATATAGTATAATACACAGCCCATAGTCATCCATGTAGTAGAATGCACAGCCCATAGTCATCCATGTAGTAGAATGTACAGCCCATAGTCATCCATGTAGTAGAATGCACAGTCCATAGTCATCCATATAGTAGAATGCACAGTCCATAGTCACCCATATAGTAGAATGTACAGCCCATAGTCTTCCTTGTATTAGAATGCACAGTCCATAGTCATCCATATAGTAGAATGCACAGCCCATAGTCATCCATGTCGTAGAATGCACAGTCCATAGTCACACATGTATTATAATGCATAACCCATAGTTATCTATATAGTATAATATAGTATAATACACAGTCCATAGTCATCCATATAGTAGAATGTACAGCCCATAGTCTTCCTTGTATTAGAATTCACAGTCCATAGTCATCCATATAGTAGAATGCACAGCCCCATATAGTAGAATGCACAGCCCATAGTCATCCATGTAGTAGAATGCACAGTCCATAGTCACACATGTATTATAATGCATAGCCCATAGTTATCTATATAGTATAATATAGTATAATACACAGCCCATAGTCATCCATATAGTAGAATGTACAGCCCATAGTCTTCCTTGTATTAGAATGCACAGCCCATAGTCATCCATGTAGTAGAATGCACAGTCCAGTCACCCATGTATTATAATGCATAGCCCAGAGTTATCTATATAGTATAATATAGTATAATACACAGCCCATAGTCATCCATATAGTAGAATGTACAGCCCATAGTCTTCCTTGTATTAGAATGCACAGCCCATAGTCATCCATGTAGTAGAATGCACAGCCCATAGTCATCCATGTAGTAGAGTGCACAGTCCATAGTCACCCATGTATTATAATGCATAGCCCAGAGTTATCTATATAGTATAATATAGTACAATACACAGCCCATAGTCATCCACATAGTAGAATGTACAGCCCATAGTCTTCCTTGTATTAGAATGCTCAGCCCATAGTCATCCATGTAGTAGAATGCACAGTCCATAGTCACCCATGTATTATAATGCATAGCCCATAGTTATTTATATAGTATAATATAGTATAATACACAGCCCATAGTCATCCATATAGTAGAATGTACAGCCCATAGTCTTCCTTGTATTAGAATGCACAGCCCATAGTCATCCATGTAGTAGAATGCACAGTCCATAGTCACCCATGTATTATAATGCATAGCCCATAGTTATCGATATAGTATAATATAGTATAATACACAGCCCATAGTCATCCATGTAGTAGAATGCACAGCCCATAGTCATCCATGTAATAGAATGCACAGTCCATAGTCACCCATGTATTATAATGCATAGCCCATAGTTATCTATATAGTATATTACACAGCCTATAGTCATCCTTGTAGTAGAATGCACAGCCCATAGTCATCCATGTAGTAGAATGTACAGCCCATAGTCATCCATGTAGTAGAATGCACAGTCCATAGTCATCCATATAGTAGAATGCACAGTCCATAGTCACCCATATAGTAGAATGTACAGCCCATAGTCTTCCTTGTATTAGAATGCACAGTCCATAGTCATCCATATAGTAGAATGCACAGCCCATAGTCATCCATGTAGTAGAATGCAGAGCCCATAGTCATCCATGTAGTAGAATGCACAGTCCATAGTCACCCATGTATTATAATGCATAGCCCATAGTTATCTACATAGTATAATATAGTATAATACACAGTCCATAGTCATCCATGTAGTAGAATGCACAGCCCATAGTCTTCCTTGTATTAGAATGCACAGCCCATAGTCATCCATGTAGTATAATACACAGTCCATAGTCATCCATGTAGTAGAATGCACAGCCCATAGTCATCCATGTAGTAGAATGCACAGTCCATGGTCACCCATGTATTAGAATGCATAGCCCATAGTTATCTACATAGTATAATATAGTATAATACACAGTCCATAGTCATCCATGTATTAGAATGCACAGCCCATAGTCTTCCTTGTATTAGAATGCACAGCCCATAGTCATCGATGTAGTATAATACACAGTCCATAGTCCTCCATGTAGTAGAATGCACAGCCCATAGTCTTCCTTGTATTAGAATGCACAGCCCATAGTCATCCATGTAGTAGAATGCACAGTCCATAGTCACCCATGTATTATAATGCATAGCCCATAGTTATCTATATGATATAATATAGTATAATACACAGCCCATAGTCATCCATGTAGTAGAATGCACAGTCCATAGTCACCCATGTATTATAATGCATAGGCCATAGTTATCGATATAGTATAATATAGTATAATACACAGCCCATAGTCATCCATGTAGTAGAATGCATAGTCCATAGTCTCCCATGTATTATAATGCATAGCCCATAGTTATCTATATAGTATAATATAGTATAATACACAGCCCATAGTCATCCATGTAGTAGAATGCATAGTCCATAGTCACCCATGTATTATAATGCATAGCCCATAGTTATCTATATAGTATAATATAGTATAATACACAGCCCATAGTCATCCATGTAGTAGAATGCATAGTCCATAGTCTCCCATGTATTATAATGCATAGCCCATAGTTATCTATATAGTATAATATAGTATAATACACAGCCCATAGTCATCCATGTAGTAGAATGCATAGTCCATAGTCACCCATGTATTATAATGCATAGCCCATAGTTATCTATATAGTATAATATAGTATAATACACAGCCCATAGTCATCCATGTAGTAGAATGCATAGTCCATAGTCACCCATGTATTATAATGCATAGCCCATAGTTATCTATATAGTATAATATAGTATAATACACAGCCCATAGTCATCCATGTAATAGAATGCACAGTCCATAGTCACCCATGTATTATAATGCATAGCCCATAGTTATCTATATAGTATAATATAGTATAATACACAGCCCATAGTCATCCATGTAGTAGAATGCACAGCCCATAGTCATCCATGTAGTAGAATGTACAGCCCATAGTCATCCATGTAGTAGAATGCACAGTCCATAGTCATCCATATAGTAGAATGCACAGTCCATAGTCACCCATATAGTAGAATGTACAGCCCATAGTCTTCCTTGTATTAGAATGCACAGTCCATAGTCATCCATATAGTAGAATGCACAGCCCATAGTCATCCATGTCGTAGAATGCACAGTCCATAGTCACACATGTATTATAATGCATAACCCATAGTTATCTATATAGTATAATATAGTATAATACACAGTCCATAGTCATCCATATAGTAGAATGTACAGCCCATAGTCTTCCTTGTATTAGAATTCACAGTCCATAGTCATCCATATAGTAGAATGCACAGCCCCATATAGTAGAATGCACAGCCCATAGTCATCCATGTAGTAGAATGCACAGTCCATAGTCACACATGTATTATAATGCATAGCCCATAGTTATCTATATAGTATAATATAGTATAATACACAGCCCATAGTCATCCATATAGTAGAATGTACAGCCCATAGTCTTCCTTGTATTAGAATGCACAGCCCATAGTCATCCATGTAGTAGAATGCATAGCCCATAGTCATCCATGTAGTAGAATGCATAGTCCATAGTCACCCATGTATTATAATGCATAGCCCATAGTTATATATATAGTATAATATAGTATAATACACAGCCCATAGTCATCCATGTAGTAGAATGCATAGTCCATAGTCACCCATGTATTATAATGCATAGCCCATAGTTATCTATATAGTATAATATAGTATAATACACAGCCCATAGTCATCCATGTAGTAGAATGCACAGCCCATAGTCATCCATGTAGTAGAATGTACAGCCCATAGTCATCCATGTAGTAGAATGCACAGTCCATAGTCATCCATATAGTAGAATGCACAGTCCATAGTCACCCATATAGTAGAATGTACAGCCCATAGTCTTCCTTGTATTAGAATGCACAGTCCATAGTCATCCATATAGTAGAATGCACAGCCCATAGTCATCCATGTCGTAGAATGCACAGTCCATAGTCACACATGTATTATAATGCATAACCCATAGTTATCTATATAGTATAATATAGTATAATACACAGTCCATAGTCATCCATATAGTAGAATGTACAGCCCATAGTCTTCCTTGTATTAGAATTCACAGTCCATAGTCATCCATATAGTAGAATGCACAGCCCCATATAGTAGAATGCACAGCCCATAGTCATCCATGTAGTAGAATGCACAGTCCATAGTCACACATGTATTATAATGCATAGCCCATAGTTATCTATATAGTATAATATAGTATAATACACAGCCCATAGTCATCCATATAGTAGAATGTACAGCCCATAGTCTTCCTTGTATTAGAATGCACAGCCCATAGTCATCCATGTAGTAGAATGCATAGCCCATAGTCATCCATGTAGTAGAATGCATAGTCCATAGTCACCCATGTATTATAATGCATAGCCCATAGTTATCTATATAGTATAATATAGTATAATACACAGCCCATAGTCATCCATGTAGTAGAATGCATAGTCCATAGTCACCCATGTATTATAATGCATAGCCCATAGTTATCTATATAGTATAATATAGTATAATACACAGCCCATAGTCATCCATGTAGTAGAATGCACAGCCCATAGTCATCCATGTAATAGAATGCACAGTCCATAGTCACCCATGTATTATAATGCATAGCCCATAGTTATCTATATAGTATAATATAGTATAATACACAGCCCATAGTCATCCATGTAGTAGAATGCACAGCCCATAGTCATCCATGTAGTAGAATGTACAGCCCATAGTCATCCATGTAGTAGAATGCACAGTCCATAGTCATCCATATAGTAGAATGCACAGTCCATAGTCACCCATATAGTAGAATGTACAGCCCATAGTCTTCCTTGTATTAGAATGCACAGTCCATAGTCATCCATATAGTAGAATGCACAGCCCATAGTCATCCATGTCGTAGAATGCACAGTCCATAGTCACACATGTATTATAATGCATAACCCATAGTTATCTATATAGTATAATATAGTATAATACACAGTCCATAGTCATCCATATAGTAGAATGTACAGCCCATAGTCTTCCTTGTATTAGAATTCACAGTCCATAGTCATCCATATAGTAGAATGCACAGCCCCATATAGTAGAATGCACAGCCCATAGTCATCCATGTAGTAGAATGCACAGTCCATAGTCACACATGTATTATAATGCATAGCCCATAGTTATCTATATAGTATAATATAGTATAATACACAGCCCATAGTCATCCATATAGTAGAATGTACAGCCCATAGTCTTCCTTGTATTAGAATGCACAGCCCATAGTCATCCATGTAGTAGAATGCACAGTCCAGTCACCCATGTATTATAATGCATAGCCCAGAGTTATCTATATAGTATAATATAGTATAATACACAGCCCATAGTCATCCATATAGTAGAATGTACAGCCCATAGTCTTCCTTGTATTAGAATGCACAGCCCATAGTCATCCATGTAGTAGAATGCACAGCCCATAGTCATCCATGTAGTAGAGTGCACAGTCCATAGTCACCCATGTATTATAATGCATAGCCCAGAGTTATCTATATAGTATAATATAGTACAATACACAGCCCATAGTCATCCACATAGTAGAATGTACAGCCCATAGTCTTCCTTGTATTAGAATGCTCAGCCCATAGTCATCCATGTAGTAGAATGCACAGTCCATAGTCACCCATGTATTATAATGCATAGCCCATAGTTATTTATATAGTATAATATAGTATAATACACAGCCCATAGTCATCCATATAGTAGAATGTACAGCCCATAGTCTTCCTTGTATTAGAATGCACAGCCCATAGTCATCCATGTAGTAGAATGCACAGTCCATAGTCACCCATGTATTATAATGCATAGCCCATAGTTATCGATATAGTATAATATAGTATAATACACAGCCCATAGTCATCCATGTAGTAGAATGCACAGCCCATAGTCATCCATGTAATAGAATGCACAGTCCATAGTCACCCATGTATTATAATGCATAGCCCATAGTTATCTATATAGTATATTACACAGCCTATAGTCATCCTTGTAGTAGAATGCACAGCCCATAGTCATCCATGTAGTAGAATGTACAGCCCATAGTCATCCATGTAGTAGAATGCACAGTCCATAGTCATCCATATAGTAGAATGCACAGTCCATAGTCACCCATATAGTAGAATGTACAGCCCATAGTCTTCCTTGTATTAGAATGCACAGTCCATAGTCATCCATATAGTAGAATGCACAGCCCATAGTCACACATGTATTATAATGCATAACCCATAGTTATCTATATAGTATAATATAGTATAATACACAGTCCATAGTCATCCATATAGTAGAATGTACAGCCCATAGTCTTCCTTGTATTAGAATTCACAGTCCATAGTCATCCATATAGTAGAATGCACAGCCCCATATAGTAGAATGCACAGCCCATAGTCATCCATGTAGTAGAATGCACAGTCCATAGTCACACATGTATTATAATGCATAGCCCATAGTTATCTATATAGTATAATATAGTATAATACACAGCCCATAGTCATCCATATAGTAGAATGTACAGCCCATAGTCTTCCTTGTATTAGAATGCACAGCCCATAGTCATCCATATAGTAGAATGCACAGCCCATAGTCATCCATGTAGTAGAATGCACAGTCCATAGTCACCCATGTATTATAATGCATAGCCCAGAGTTATCTATATAGTATAATATAGTATAATACACAGCCCATAGTCATCCATATAGTAGAATGTACAGCCCATAGTCTTCCTTGTATTAGAATGCACAGCCCATAGTCATCCATGTAGTAGAATGCACAGCCCATAGTCATCCATGTAGTAGAGTACACAGTCCATAGTCACCCATGTATTATAATGCATAGCCCAGAGTTATCTATATAGTATAATATAGTATAATACACAGCCCATAGTCATCCACATAGTAGAATGTACAGCCCATAGTCTTCCTTGTATTAGAATGCTCAGCCCATAGTCATCCATGTAGTAGAATGCACAGTCCATAGTCACACATGTATTATAATGCATAGCCCATAGTTATCTATATAGTATAATATAGTATAATACACAGCCCATAGTCATCCATATAGTAGAATGTACAGCCCATAGTCTTCCTTGTATTAGAATGCACAGCCCATAGTCATCCATGTAGTAGAATGCACAGTCCATAGTCATCCATATAGTAGAATGCACAGCCCATAGTCATCCATATAGTAGAATGCACAGCCCATAGTCTTCCTAGTATTAGAATGCACAGCCCATAGTCATCCATGTAGTAGAATGCACAGTCCATAGTCATCCATATAGTAGAATGCACAGCCCATAGTCATCCATATAGTAGAATGCACAGCCCATAGTCTTCCTTGTATTAGAATGCACAGTCCATAGTCACCCATGTATTATAATGCATAGCCCATAGTTATCTATATACTATAATATAGTATAATACACAGCCCATAGTCATCCATGTAGTAGAATGCAAAGGCCATAGTCATCCATGTAGTAGAATGCACAGCCCATAGTCATCCATGTAGTAGAATGCACAGTCCATAGTCACCCATGTATTTTAATGCATAGCCCATAGTTATCTACATAGTATAATATAGTATAATACACAGTCCCTAGTCATCCATGTAGTAGAATGCACAGCCCATAGTCTTCCTTGTATTAGAATGCACAGCCCATAGTCATCGATGTAGTATAATACACAGTCCATAGTCCTCCATGTAGTAGAATGCACAGCCCATAGTCTTCCTTGTATTAGAATGCACAGCCCATAGTCATCCATGTAGTAGAATGCACAGTCCATAGTCACCCATGTATTATAATGCATAGCCCATAGTTATCGATATAGTATAATATAGTATAATGCACAGCCCATAGTCATCCATGTAGTAGAATGCACAGCCCATAGTCATCCATGTAGTAGAATGCACAGCCCATAGTCATCCATGTAGTAGAATGCACAGTCCATAGTCACCCATGTATTATAATGCATAGGCCATAGTTATCGATATAGTATAATATAGTATAATACACAGCCCATAGTCATCCATGTAGTAGAATGCACAGCCCATAGTCTTCCTTGTATTAGAATGCACAGCCCATAGTCATCCATCTAGTAGAATGCATAGCCCATAGTCATCCATGTAGTAGAATGCATAGTCCATAGTTACCCATGTATTATAATGCATAGGCCATAGTTATCTATATAGTATAATATAGTATAATACACAGCCCATAGTCATCCATGTAGTAGAATGCACAGTCCATAGTCACCCATGTATTATAATGCATAGCCCATAGTTATCTATATAGTATAATATAGTATAATACACAGCCCATAGTCATCCATGTAGTAGAATGCAGAGCCCATAGTCATCCATGTAGTAGAATGCACAGTCCATAGTCACCCATGTATTATAATGCATAGCCCATAGTTATCTACATAGTATAATATAGTATAATACACAGTCCATAGTCATCCATGTAGTAGAATGCACAGCCCATAGTCTTCCTTGTATTAGAATGCACAGCCCATAGTCATCCATGTAGTATAATACACAGTCCATAGTCATCCATGTAGTAGAATGCACAGCCCATAGTCATCCATGTAGTAGAATGCACAGTCCATGGTCACCCATGTATTAGAATGCATAGCCCATAGTTATCTACATAGTATAATATAGTATAATACACAGTCCATAGTCATCCATGTATTAGAATGCACAGCCCATAGTCTTCCTTGTATTAGAATGCACAGCCCATAGTCATCGATGTAGTATAATACACAGTCCATAGTCCTCCATGTAGTAGAATGCACAGCCCATAGTCTTCCTTGTATTAGAATGCACAGCCCATAGTCATCCATGTAGTAGAATGCACAGTCCATAGTCACCCATGTATTATAATGCATAGCCCATAGTTATCTATATGATATAATATAGTATAATACACAGCCCATAGTCATCCATGTAGTAGAATGCACAGTCCATAGTCACCCATGTATTATAATGCATAGGCCATAGTTATCGATATAGTATAATATAGTATAATACACAGCCCATAGTCATCCATGTAGTAGAATGCACAGCCCACAGTCATCCATGTATTATTATTTATTTATTTATATAGCACCATTGATTCCATGGTGCTGTACATGAGAAGGGGTTACATACAAGTTACAGATATCACATACAGTAAACAAACTAACAATGACAGACTGATACAGAGGGGCGAGGACCCTGCCCTTGCGGGCTTACATTCTACAGGATTATGGGGAAGGAGACAATAGAATACCACAACAAAATAAAAAAGTAAAGAAAAAAACACATTAATGGCCCAAAACTTTTATTTTACTGGGGACAGAACATTGTCACCTCCAAACACTAGTGAGATTACCAGAATACGTACATTGTGTGTCTGCTGAAGATTAACATTAATTTACTTTTACTGCAGATCCTCAGCAAAAGGACTACATTAATAAGAAAGCTTTTGATAAATTCAAGAAGGAACATAAAGTTGTAGCTCAGTCTGTAGAGAATGCTATTCCTTCTGAGCGGTTTGAAGGTAAGTCACTTGTCTGTTTGGCCAACGGTACATGCTGATACAGTTTAAGGGAACTTGTAAACTTCATTTTCCATAGTCATCCAGAAGTATTGCTTTATAGGTCAGTATGCCACACTTCCTACGATACTTCCTTGGTCCAGATCTCTATGCACATATGGCTGCAACTGCTGCCAACACAGCTCCATGTAGTAGAATGCACAGCCCATAGTCTTCCTTGTATTAGAATGCACAGTCCATAGTCATCCATGTAGTAGAATGCACAGCCCATAGTCATCCATGTAGTAGAATGCATAGTCCATAGTCACCCATGTATTATAATGCATAGCCCATAGTTATCTATATAGTATAATATAGTATAATACACAGCCCATAGTCATCCATGTAGTAGAATGCACAGCCCATAGTCATCCATGTAGTAGAATGCATAGTCCATAGTCACCCATGTATTATAATGCATAGCCCATAGTTATCTATATAGTATAATATAGTATAATACACAGCCCATAGTCATCCATGTAGTAGAATGCATAGTCCATAGTCTCCCATGTATTATAATGCATAGCCCATAGTTATCTATATAGTATAATATAGTATAATACACAGCCCATAGTCATCCATGTAGTAGAATGCATAGTCCATAGTCACCCATGTATTATAATGCATAGCCCATAGTTATCTATATAGTATAATATAGTATAATACACAGCCCATAGTCATCCATGTAGTAGAATGCATAGTCCATAGTCACCCATGTATAATAATGCATAGCCCATAGTTATCTATATAGTATAATATAGTATAATACACAGCCCATAGTCATCCATGTAATAGAATGCACAGTCCATAGTCACCCATGTATTATAATGCATAGCCCATAGTTATCTATATAGTATAATATAGTATAGTATAATACACAGCCCATAGTCATCCATGTAGTAGAATGCACAGCCCATAGTCATCCATGTAGTAGAATGTACAGCCCATAGTCATCCATGTAGTAGAATGCACAGTCCATAGTCATCCATATAGTAGAATGCACAGTCCATAGTCACCCATATAGTAGAATGTACAGCCCATAGTCTTCCTTGTATTAGAATGCACAGTCCATAGTCATCCATATAGTAGAATGCACAGCCCATAGTCATCCATGTCGTAGAATGCACAGTCCATAGTCACACATGTATTATAATGCATAACCCATAGTTATCTATATAGTATAATATAGTATAATACACAGTCCATAGTCATCCATATAGTAGAATGTACAGCCCATAGTCTTCCTTGTATTAGAATTCACAGTCCATAGTCATCCATATAGTAGAATGCACAGCCCCATATAGTAGAATGCACAGCCCATAGTCATCCATGTAGTAGAATGCACAGTCCATAGTCACACATGTATTATAATGCATAGCCCATAGTTATCTATATAGTATAATATAGTATAATACACAGCCCATAGTCATCCATATAGTAGAATGTACAGCCCATAGTCTTCCTTGTATTAGAATGCACAGCCCATAGTCATCCATGTAGTAGAATGCATAGCCCATAGTCATCCATGTAGTAGAATGCATAGTCCATAGTCACCCATGTATTATAATGCATAGCCCATAGTTATATATATAGTATAATATAGTATAATACACAGCCCATAGTCATCCATGTAGTAGAATGCATAGTCCATAGTCACCCATGTATTATAATGCATAGCCCATAGTTATCTATATAGTATAATATAGTATAATACACAGCCCATAGTCATCCATGTAGTAGAATGCACAGCCCATAGTCATCCATGTAGTAGAATGTACAGCCCATAGTCATCCATGTAGTAGAATGCACAGTCCATAGTCATCCATATAGTAGAATGCACAGTCCATAGTCACCCATATAGTAGAATGTACAGCCCATAGTCTTCCTTGTATTAGAATGCACAGTCCATAGTCATCCATATAGTAGAATGCACAGCCCATAGTCATCCATGTCGTAGAATGCACAGTCCATAGTCACACATGTATTATAATGCATAACCCATAGTTATCTATATAGTATAATATAGTATAATACACAGTCCATAGTCATCCATATAGTAGAATGTACAGCCCATAGTCTTCCTTGTATTAGAATTCACAGTCCATAGTCATCCATATAGTAGAATGCACAGCCCCATATAGTAGAATGCACAGCCCATAGTCATCCATGTAGTAGAATGCACAGTCCATAGTCACACATGTATTATAATGCATAGCCCATAGTTATCTATATAGTATAATATAGTATAATACACAGCCCATAGTCATCCATATAGTAGAATGTACAGCCCATAGTCTTCCTTGTATTAGAATGCACAGCCCATAGTCATCCATGTAGTAGAATGCATAGCCCATAGTCATCCATGTAGTAGAATGCATAGTCCATAGTCACCCATGTATTATAATGCATAGCCCATAGTTATCTATATAGTATAATATAGTATAATACACAGCCCATAGTCATCCATGTAGTAGAATGCATAGTCCATAGTCACCCATGTATTATAATGCATAGCCCATAGTTATCTATATAGTATAATATAGTATAATACACAGCCCATAGTCATCCATGTAGTAGAATGCACAGCCCATAGTCATCCATGTAATAGAATGCACAGTCCATAGTCACCCATGTATTATAATGCATAGCCCATAGTTATCTATATAGTATAATATAGTATAATACACAGCCCATAGTCATCCATGTAGTAGAATGCACAGCCCATAGTCATCCATGTAGTAGAATGTACAGCCCATAGTCATCCATGTAGTAGAATGCACAGTCCATAGTCATCCATATAGTAGAATGCACAGTCCATAGTCACCCATATAGTAGAATGTACAGCCCATAGTCTTCCTTGTATTAGAATGCACAGTCCATAGTCATCCATATAGTAGAATGCACAGCCCATAGTCATCCATGTCGTAGAATGCACAGTCCATAGTCACACATGTATTATAATGCATAACCCATAGTTATCTATATAGTATAATATAGTATAATACACAGTCCATAGTCATCCATATAGTAGAATGTACAGCCCATAGTCTTCCTTGTATTAGAATTCACAGTCCATAGTCATCCATATAGTAGAATGCACAGCCCCATATAGTAGAATGCACAGCCCATAGTCATCCATGTAGTAGAATGCACAGTCCATAGTCACACATGTATTATAATGCATAGCCCATAGTTATCTATATAGTATAATATAGTATAATACACAGCCCATAGTCATCCATATAGTAGAATGTACAGCCCATAGTCTTCCTTGTATTAGAATGCACAGCCCATAGTCATCCATGTAGTAGAATGCACAGTCCAGTCACCCATGTATTATAATGCATAGCCCAGAGTTATCTATATAGTATAATATAGTATAATACACAGCCCATAGTCATCCATATAGTAGAATGTACAGCCCATAGTCTTCCTTGTATTAGAATGCACAGCCCATAGTCATCCATGTAGTAGAATGCACAGCCCATAGTCATCCATGTAGTAGAGTGCACAGTCCATAGTCACCCATGTATTATAATGCATAGCCCAGAGTTATCTATATAGTATAATATAGTACAATACACAGCCCATAGTCATCCACATAGTAGAATGTACAGCCCATAGTCTTCCTTGTATTAGAATGCTCAGCCCATAGTCATCCATGTAGTAGAATGCACAGTCCATAGTCACCCATGTATTATAATGCATAGCCCATAGTTATCTATATAGTATAATATAGTATAATACACAGCCCATAGTCATCCATATAGTAGAATGTACAGCCCATAGTCTTCCTTGTATTAGAATGCACAGCCCATAGTCATCCATGTAGTAGAATGCACAGTCCATAGTCATCCATATAGTAGAATGCACAGCCCATAGTCATCCATATAGTAGAATGCACAGCCCATAGTCTTCCTTGTATTAGAATGCACAGTCCATAGTCACCCATGTATTATAATGCATAGCCCAAAGTTATCGATATAGTATAATACACAGCCCATAGTCATCCATGTAGTAGAATGCACAGCCCATAGTCATCCATGTAGTAGAATGCACAGCCCATAGTCATCCATGTAGTAGAATGCACAGTCCATAGTCACCCATGTATTTTAATGCATAGCCCATAGTTATCTACATAGTATAATATAGTATAATACACAGTCCCTAGTCATCCATGCAGTAGAATGCACAGCCCATAGTCTTCCTTGTATTAGAATGCACAGTCCATAGTCACCCATGTATTATAATGCATAGGCCATAGTTATCGATATAGTATAATACACAGCCCATAGTCATCCATGTAGTAGAATGCACAGCCCATAGTCTTCCTTGTATTAGAATGCACAGCCCATAGTCATCCATGTAGTAGAATGCATAGCCCATAGTCATCCATGTAGTAGAATGCACAGTCCATAGTCACCCATGTATTATAATGCATAGGCCATAGTTATCTATATACTATAATATAGTATAATACACAGCCCATAGTCATCCATGTAGTAGAATGCACAGCCCATAGTCATCCATGTAGTAGAATGCACAGCCCATAGTCATCCATGTAGTAGAATGCACAGTCCATAGTCACCCATGTATTATAATGCATAGCCCATAGTTATCTATATGATATAATATAGTATAATACACAGCCCATAGTCATCCATGTAGTAGAATTCACAGTCCATAGTCACCCATGTATTATAATGCATATCCAATAGTTATCGATATAGTATAATATAGTATAATACACAGCCCATAGTCATCCATGTAGTAGAATGCACAGCCCACAGTCATCCATGTATTATTATTTATTTATTTATTTATATAGCACCATTGATTCCATGGTGCTGTACATGAGAAGGGGTTACATTCAAGTTACAGATATCACATACAGTAAACAAACTAACAATGACAGACTGATACAGAGGGGCGAGGACCCTGCCCTTGCGGGCTTACATTCTACAGGATTATGGGGAAGGAGACAATAGAATACCACAACAAAATAAAAAAGTAAAGAAAAAAACACATTAATGGCCCAAAACTTTTATTTTACTGGGGACAGAACATTGTCACCTCCAAACACTAGTGAGATTACCAGAATACGTACATTGTGTGTCTGCTGAAGATTAACATTAATTTACTTTTACTGCAGATCCTCAGCAAAAGGACTACATTAATAAGAAAGCTTTTGATAAATTCAAGAAGGAACATAAAGTTGTAGCTCAGTCTGTAGAGAATGCTATTCCTTCTGAGCGGTTTGAAGGTAAGTCACTTGTCTGTTTGGCCAACGGTACATGCTGATACAGTTTAAGGGAACTTGTAAACTTCATTTTCCATAGTCATCCAGAAGTATTGCTTTATAGGTCAGTATGCCACACTTCCTACGATACTTCCTTGGTCCAGATCTCTATGCACATATGGCTGCAACTGCTGCCAACACAGCTCCATGTAGTAGAATGCACAGCCCATAGTCTTCCTTGTATTAGAATGCACAGTCCATAGTCATCCATGTAGTAGAATGCACAGCCCATAGTCATCCATGTAGTAGAATGCATAGTCCATAGTCACCCATGTATTATAATGCATAGCCCATAGTTATCTATATAGTA
The DNA here is from genome assembly GCF_032444005.1 of Ranitomeya imitator. NCBI lineage: Eukaryota > Metazoa > Chordata > Amphibia > Anura > Dendrobatidae > Ranitomeya > Ranitomeya imitator. Next base: position 525,582,761 of record NC_091282.1, read on the forward strand.
TAATATAGTATAATACACAGCCCATAGTCATCCTTGTAGTAGAATGCACAGCCCATAGTCATCCATGTTGTAGAATGTACAGCCCATAGTCATCCATGTAGTAGAATGCACAGTCCATAGTCATCCATATAGTAGAATGCACAGTCCATAGTCACCCATATAGTAGAATGTACAGCCCATAGTCTTCCTTGTATTAGAATGCACAGTCCATAGTCATCCATATAGTAGAATGCACAGCCCATAGTCATCCATGTCGTAGAATGCACAGTCCATAGTCACACATGTATTATAATGCATAACCCATAGTTATCTATATAGTATAATATAGTATAATACACAGTCCATAGTCATCCATATAGTAGAATGTACAGCCCATAGTCTTCCTTGTATTAGAATTCATAGTCCATAGTCATCCATATAGTAGAATGCACAGCCCCATATAGTAGAATGCACAGCCCATAGTCATCCATGTAGTAGAATGCACAGTCCATAGTCACACATGTATTATAATGCATAGCCCATAGTTATCTATATAGTATAATATAGTATAATACACAGCCCATAGTCATCCATATAGTAGAATGTACAGCCCATAGTCTTCCTTGTATTAGAATGCACAGCCCATAGTCATCCATATAGTAGAATGCACAGCCCATAGTCATCCATGTAGTAGAATGCACAGTCCATAGTCACCCATGTATTATAATGCATAGCCCAGAGTTATCTATATAGTATAATATAGTATAATACACAGCCCATAGTCATCCATATAGTAGAATGTACAGCCCATAGTCTTCCTTGTATTAGAATGCTCAGCCCATAGTCATCCATGTAGTAGAATGCACAGTCCATAGTCACACATGTATTATAATGCATAGCCCATAGTTATCTATATAGTATAATATAGTATTATACACAGCCCATAGTCATCCATATAGTAGAATGTACAGCCCATAGTCTTCCTTGTATTAGAATTCACAGCCCATAGTCATCCATGTAGTAGAATGCACAGTCCATAGTTATCCTTATAGTAGAATGCACAGCCCATAGTCATCCATATAGTAGAATGCACAGCCCATAGTCTTCCTTGTATTAGAATGCACAGCCCATAGTCATCCATGTAGTAGAATGCACAGTCCATAGTCATCCATATAGTAGAATGCACAGCCCATAGTCATCCATATAGTAGAATGCACAGCCCATAGTCTTCCTTGTATTAGAATGCACAGTCCATAGTCACCCATGTATTATAATGCATAGCCCATAGTTATCTATATACTATAATATAGTATAATACACAGCCCATAGTCATCCATGTAGTAGAATGCACAGCCCATAGTCATCCATGTAGTAGAATGCACAGCCCATAGTCATCCATGTAGTAGAATGCACAGTCCATAGTCACCCATGTATTTTAATGCATAGCCCATAGTTATCTACATAGTATAATATAGTATAATACACAGTCCCTAGTCATCCATGTAGTAGAATGCACAGCCCATAGTCTTCCTTGTATTAGAATGTACAGTCCATAGTCACCCATGTATTATAATGCATAGGCCATAGTTATCGATATAGTATAATACACAGCCCATAGTCATCCATGTAGTAGAATGCACAGCCCATAGTCATCCATGTAGTAGAATGCACAGTCCATAGTCACCCATGTATTATAATGCATAGCCCATAGTTATCTACATAGTATAATATAGTATAATACACAGCCCATAGTCATCAATGTAGTAGAATGCACAGCCCATAGTCTTCCTTGTATTAGAATGCACAGCCCATAGTCATCCATGTAGTAGAATGCATAGCCCATAGTCATCCATGTAGTAGAATGCATAGTCCGTAGTCACCCATGTATTATAATGCATAGGCCATAGTTATCTATATAGTATAATATAGTATAATACACAGCCCATAGTCATCCATGTAGTAGAATGCACAGTCCATAGTCACCCATGTATTATAATGCATAGCCCATAGTTATCTATATAGTATAATATAGTAAAATACACAGCCCATAGTCATCCATGTAGTAGAATGCACAGCCCATAGTCATCCATGTAGTAGAATGCACAGTCCATAGTCACCCATGTATTATAATGCATAGCCCATAGTTATCTACATAGTATAATATAGTATAATACACAGTCCATAGTCATCCATGTAGTAGAATGCACAGCCCATAGTCTTCCTTGTATTAGAATGCACAGCCCATAGTCATCCATGTAGTATAATACACAGTCCATAGTCATCCATGTAGTAGAATGCACAGCCCATAGTCTTCCTTGTATTAGAATGCACAGCCCATAGTCATCCATGTAGTAGAATGCACAGTCCATAGTCATCCATATAGTAGAATGCACAGCCCATAGTCATCCATATAGTAGAATGCACAGCCCATAGTCTTCCTTGTATTAGAATGCACAGCCCATAGTCATCCATGTAGTAGAATGCACAGTCCATAGTCATCCATATAGTAGAATGCTGCTTGTTTTTCTTTGGTTTGCTATTTTTCTGTCCAGCTTGCTATTTTTATTGTTGTCTTGCTTGCTGGAAGCTCTGGGACGCAGAGGGAGCGCCTCCGCACCGTGAGTTGGTGCGGAGGGTCTTTTTGCGCCCTCTGCGTGGTCTTTTTGTAGGTTTTTGTGCTGACCGCAAAGCAACCTTTCCTATCCTCAGTCTGTTCAGTAAGTCGGGCCTCACTTTGCTAAATCTATTTCATCTCTGTGTTTGTATTTTCATCTTTACTCACAGTCATTATATGTGGGGGGCTGCCTTTTCCTTTGGGGAATTTCTCTGAGGCAAGGTAGGCTTTATTTTTCTATCTTCAGGGCTAGCTAGTTCCTTAGGCTGTGCCGAGTTGCATAGGGAGCGTTAGGAGCAATCCACGGCTATTTCTAGTGTGTGTGATAGGATTAGGGATTGCGGTCAGCAGAGTTCCCACGTCCCAGAGCTCGTCCTTTATTATCAGTAACTATCAGGTCATTCCGTGTGCTCTTAACCACCAGGTCCATTATTGTCCTGACCACCAGGTCATAACAGTACATGTGGCCCAATGCATCTTAATAGAGGGATAAGAGAAGTTCTGAGACCATTTTTTTTTCTTTGCAGTGTGTTTTGTCTCTCTTTTCCCCTTTACCTCTGGGTGGTTCAGGACACAGGTGTAAACATGGACATTCAAGGTCTGTCCTCTTGGATGGATAATCTCACTACAAGGGTACAAAACATTCAAGATTTTGTGGTTCAGAATCCGATGTCAGAGCCTAGGATTCCAATTCCTGATTTGTTTTTTGGTCAGATCTAAGTTCTTGAATTTCAAAAATAATTGTAAATTGTTTCTTGCCTTGAAACCTCGCTCCCCAGGTGACCCTGTTCAACAAGTAAAGATCATTATTTCTTTGTTACGTGGTGACCCTCAAGACTGGGCATTTTCCCTTGCGCCAGGAGATTCGGCATTGCGTGATGTTGATGCGTTTTTCCTGGCGCTTGGATTGCTTTATGACGAACATAATTCAGTGGATCAGGCAGAGAAAATCTTGCTGGCTCTGTGTCAGGGTCAGGATGAAGCGGAGATATATTGTCAGAAGTTTAGAAAGTGGTTTGTGCTCACTCAGTGGAATGAATGTGCCCTGGCAGCAATCTTCAGAAAGGGTCTCTCTGAAGCCCTTAAGGATGTCATGGTGGGATTTCCCATGCCTGCTGGTCTGAATGAGTCTATGTCTTTGGCCATTCAGATCGATCGACGCTTGCGTGAGCGTAAAGCTGTGCAGCATTTGGCGGTACTATCTGAGCATGGGCCTGAGCCTATGCAATGTGATAGGACCAGAGCTGAACGGCAAGAACACAGACGTCGGAATGGGCTATGTTTTTAGTGTTGTGATTCCACTCATGCTATCTCCGATTGTCCTAAGCGCACTAAGCGGTTCGCTAGGTCTGCCACCATTGGTACGGTACAGTCTAAATTTCTATTGTCCGTTACTCTGATTTGCTCTTTGTCATCCTATTCTGTTATGGCATTTGTGGATTCAGGCGCTGCCCTGAAATTGATGGACTTGGAGTATGCTAGGCGCTGTGGTTTTTTCTTGGAGCCCTTGCAGTATCCTATTCCATTGAGAGGAATTGATGCTACGCCTTTGGCCAAGAATAAGCCTCAGTACTAGACCCAATTGACCATGTGCATGGCTCCTGCACATCAGGAGGATATCCGCTTTCTGGTGTTGCATAATCTGCATGATGTGGTCGTTTTGGGGTTGCCATGGCTACAGGTTCATAATCCAGTATTGGACTGGAAATCTATGTCTGTGTCCAGCTGGGGTTGCCAGGGGGTACATGGTGATGTTCCATTTTTGTCTATTTCGTCTTCCACTCCTTCTGAAGTTCCAGAGTTTTTGTCGGATTATTGGGATGTATTTGATGAGCCCAAAGCCAGTGCCCTACCTCCTCATAGGGATTGCGATTGTGCAATTAATTTGATTCCTGGTAGTAAGTTTCCTAAGGGCCGATTGTTCAATTTATCTGTGCCAGAACACGCCGCTATGCGGAGTTATATAAAGGAATCCTTGGAGAAAGGCCATATTCGCCCGTCGTCATCACCGTTAGGAGCAGGGTTCTTTTTTGTGGCCAAGAAGGATGGTTCTTTGAGACCTTGTATTGATTACCGCCTTCTTAATAAAATTACAGTCAAATTTCAGTATCCTTTGCCGTTGCTGTCTGATTTGTTTGCTCGTATTAAAGGGCTAGTTGGTTCACCAAGATAGATCTTCGAGGGGCGTATAATCTTGTGCGTATTAAACGAGGCGATGAATGGAAAACAGCATTTAATACGCCCGAGGGCCATTTTGAGTACCTGGTTATGCCATTCGGGCTTTCCAATGCTCCATCAGTATTTCAGTCCTTTATGCATGACATCTTCCGAGAGTACCTGGATAAATTCCTGATTGTGTATTTGGATGATATTTTGGTCTTTTCGGATGATTGGGAGTCTCATGTGAAGCAGTGGATGTCTTCTTGGATGTCTTCCTGGAGCAGAACAATATTGTATCATACAATTATTAGGTTCTATAGAAGGACGTAGATCTGGGGATTTATTATGATGGAATATAGGCTGAACTGGATGGACAAATGTCTTTTTTCGGCCTTACTAACTATGTTACTATGTTACTATGTTAGGTCAGAATGGTGTTCCAGGTCCTTCGTGCGAATTCCTTGTTTGTGAAGGGGTCAAAGTGTCTCTTTGGAGTTCAGAAGGTTTCATTTTTGGGGTTCATTTTTTCCCCTTCTACTATCGAGATGGACCCTGTTAAAGTCCAGGCCATTTACGATTGGACTCAGCCGACATCTGTGAAGAGCCTGCAAAAGTTCCTGGGCTTTGCTAATTTTTATCGGTGCTTCATCGCTAATTTTTCTAGTGTTGCTAAACCGTTGACTGATTTGACCAAGAAGGGTGCTGATGTGGTCAATTGGTCTTCTGCAGCTGTAGAGGCTTTTCAGGAGTTGAAGCGTCGTTTTTCTTCTGCCCCTGTGTTGTGCCAGCCAGATGTTTCGCTCCCGTTTCAGGTTGAGGTTGATGCTTCTGAGATTGGAGCAGGGGCTGTTTTGTCGCAAAGAAGTTCTGATGGCTCGGTGGTGAAGCCATGTGCTTTCTTTTCTAGAAAGTTTTCGCTTGCTGAGCGTAATTATGATGTTGGTAATCGAGAGTTGTTGGCCATGAAGTGGGCATTCGAGGAGTGGCGTCATTGGCTTGAAGGAGCCAAGCATCGCGTGGTGGTCTTGACTGATCACAAGAATTTGACTTATCTTGAGTCTGCCAAACGGTTGAATCCGAGACAGGCTCGATGGTCTTTATTTTTCTCCCGTTTTGATTTTGTGGTTTCGTACCTTCCGGGCTCTAAGAATGTGAAGGCTGATGCCCTGTCAAGGAGTTTTGTGCCTGACTCTACGGGTGTTCCTGAGCCGGCGGGTATTCTCAAAGAGGGGGTAATTTTGTCTGCCATCTCCCCTGATTTGCGGCGGGTGCTGCAGAAATTTCAGGCTGATAGACCTGACCGTTGCCCAGCGGAGAAACTGTTTGTCCCTGATAGATGGACTAGTAGAGTTATCTCTGAGATTCATTGTTCAGTGTTGGCTGGGCATCCTGGAAACTTTGGTACCAGAGATTTGGTGGCTAGATCCTTTTGGTGGCCGTCTTTGTCACGGGATGTGCGTTCTTTTGTGCAGTCCTGTGGGACTTGTGCTCGGGCTAAGCCCTGCTGTTCTCGTGCCAGTGGGTTGCTTTTGCCCTTGCCGGTCCCGAAGAGGCCCTGGACACATATTTCTATGGATTTTATTTCGGATCTCCCCGTCTCTCAAAATATGTCGGTCATTTGGGTGGTTTGTGATCGCTTTTCTAAGATGGTCCATTTGGTACCTTTGTCTAAATTGCCTTCCTCCTCTGATTTGGTGCCATTATTTTTCCAGCATGTGGTTCGTTTACATGGTATCCCGGAGATCATAGTTTCTGACAGAGGTTCCCAGTTTGTTTCGAGGTTTTGGTGATCCTTTTGTGCTAGGATGGGCATTGATTTGTCTTTTTCCTCGGCTTTCCATCCTCAGACAAATGGCCAAACCGAACGAACTAATCAGACTTTGGAAACATATCTGAGATGCTTTGTTTCTGCTGATCAGGATGATTTGGTGTCCTTTTTGCCGTTGGCTGAGTTCGCTCGGCTACTTTGGTTTCGCCGTTTTTCTGCAATTCTGGTTTCCATCCTCGTTTCTCTTCAGGGCAGGTTGAGTCTTCGGACTGTCCTGGTGTAGATACTGTGGTGGATAGGTTGCAGCAGATTTGGACTCATGTGGTGGACAATTTGACATTGTCCCAGGAGAAGGCTCAACGTTTCGCTAACCGCCGGCGCTGTGTGGGTCCCCGACTTCGTGTTGGGGATTTGGTTTGGTTGTCGTCTCGTTATGTTCCTATGAAGGTTTCCTCTCCTAAGTTTAAGCCTCGTTTCATTGGTCCATATAAGATTTCTGAGGTTATCAATCCTGTGTCATTTCGTTTGGCCCTTCCTGCTTCTTTTGCCATCCATAATGTGTTCCATAGGTCGTTATTGTGGAGATACGTGGCGCCTGTGGTTCCATCCGTTGATCCTCCTGCCCCGGTGTTGGTTGAAGGGGAGTTGGAGTATGTGGTGGAGAAGATTTTGGATTCTCGTATTTCGAGACGGAAACTCCAGTACCTGGTCAAGTGGAAGGGTTATGGTCAGGAAGATAATTCCTGGGTTTTTGCCTCTGATGTTCATGCTGCCGATCTGGTTCGTGCCTTTCATTTGGCTCATCCTGGTCGGCCTGGGGGCTCTGGTGAGGGTTCGGTGACCCCTCCTCAAGGGGGGGGGGGGGGGGGGGTTACTGTTGTGAATTCTGTTGTCGGGCTCCCTCCTGTGGTCATGAATGGTACTTCGGCTGGTTCTGTCCATGGACTTCCTCTGGTGGGTGTTTCTGAGTTTCACAGGTGACTAGGTTAATTCGTAAGCTGCTGCTCTATTTAACTCCACCTAGATCTTTGCTCTATGCCACCTGTCAATGTTCCAATTTTGGTCTAGTTCACTCCTGGATCGTTCTTGTGACCTGTCTTCCCATCAGAAGCTAAGTTCCAGCTTGTATTTCTTTGGTTTTCTATTTTTCTGTCCAGCTTGCTATTTAATTTGTTGTCTTGCTTGCTGGAAGCTCTGGGACGCAGAGGGAGCGCCTCCGCACCGTGAGTCGGTGCGGAGGGTCTTTTTGCGCCCTCTGCGTGGTCTTTTTGTAGGTTTTTGTGCTGACCGCAAAGTAACCTTTCCTATCCTCGGTCTGTTCAGTAAGTCGGGCTTCACTTTGCTAAATCTGTTTCATCTCTGTGTTTGTATTTTCATCTTTACTCACAGTCATTATATGTGGGGGGCTGCCTTTTCCTTTGGGGAATTTCTCTGAGGCAAGGTAGGCTTTATTTTTCTATCTTCAGGGCTAGCTAGTTTCTTAGGCTATGCCGAGTTGCATAGGGAGCGTTAGGCGCAATCCACGGCTATTTCTAGTGTGTTTGATAGGTTTAGAGATTGCGGTCAGCAGAGTTCCCACGTCCCAGAGCTCGTCCTTATTATCAGTAACTATCAGGTCATTCCGTGTGCTCTTAACCACCAGGTCCATTATTGTCCTGACCACCAGGTCATAACACTTCTGCTATTGAGTCTTAGTCTTTTTGCTATTTTCTTTACCTTCACCCCCACCAAATCTTTCATCCCCCCATATTCATCCTTCTCCTTCCTCCTTCTTTCCCCGACTTGCACATCTTAAGTTTATCTCTTGTTTCTTCATCTTCTCTTATTTTGCTCATACTTAACAGGCCGATATGTTATGGTGTTTTCCATATCACATTATACTGTACGATATATACTCCATTTTATATTTGCTGGTCTACTTGCTTGCAGATGTTTTTTTATAACTGATTGTTCTTGCACATCTGTTATCTTGCTATATTTTTTATTAATCATAATAAAAATAGCTGCTATTTTCTGAGACCTGTAACTTTTTTATTTTTATCAGTGGAGCTGTGTGGGAACTGTTTTTTTTTTTTTTTGCATCTTGAGCTGCTGTGTTTACTGATACAATTTTTTCATTTTTGAAGTGAGCAAAAAAGACTGATTATACATTTTTGTATAGTTTTCAAAACTTAATTTTTTTTTATTTTTACTGGTCCCGTGACACCCGACAACAGAGTCGTGACAGGCAGTTAAGAGGTTAAACTATATTGATTGAAGCACACTCATGTAGTTACAGGCAGAAACTGGCTACCTAATGCAACTGTAATCTGGCATGTATGAAGCAGGCTCAGCTGCTGAGCCTGCTCATTCTTTACTTAAAGTCCTGTCATTAAAATGTACATCTCGGTTAATATTCTCCAAAAACAGACAAGCACTCTGACATTTTATTATTTGTAGACTTGCATGAATCATGGTAACACAACCATAGTTACATAGTTACGTAGGTTGAATAAAGACCTAGGTCCATCAACTTCAACCTTTCTCCACCAATTGTACATGTCGTCTCGTCTCTAACTGAGCTATAACCCGCAATGTTATGTGTATCAAGGAAATCATCCTGCCCCTTTTTAAAAGCTGTTATAGTGTCTGCCATTACTACTTCCTGTCGTAGGGCATTCCGCAGTCTGACTGTAAAGAACCATTTCCTTTTTAGCTGTTGGAATCGCCTTTCTTCCCCCCATAATGAGTGCCCCCTAGTCCTCAGTACGGTTATTGGAAAGAATAAGTCATGTGCCAGTGTTTTGTACTGGCCACACATATTTATACATGTAAAAGAGATCCCCTCTGAGACGTCTTTTTTCTAAGCTAAACAAGCCCAACTTTTCCAACCTCTCCTCATATGAGAGGCCTTCCATCCCTTGTAATAATCTATTGCCCGTCGTTGAACTGATTCTAACTTCTGAATTTCCTTTTTAAAATGTGGAGCCCAAAACTGTATCCCATATTCTAGACGTGGCCTCACCAGTGATTTATAAAGGGGTCATAATACGTTGGGATCTCAGGATTTTATCTGTTTTCATACATCTTAAAATCTTGTTTGCTTTTGCGGCTGCTGCTTGACATTAAGTACTGCTGCTCAGCTTACTTGTAATGAGAATACCTAAGTCCTTCTTTTGATCTGTAGTCCCGAGTATACTCCCATTTAATGTATGTGCAGTAATAATGTAGGTTTGACTGCTCAAGTTAGTGTCCTTTAGCAAACACATGGGATGTCTCCATACCTACAAATATTAAATGAGACACCTGGTCTCCATTTTAATTGCCATTCCACGCCCTCGAGGTGGGGATATTTGATCATCCAGTCCCACCCATCTGACTGCTCAAAAAACCCGGCCCTGATTCGTCTTATTAATTTTCTCAGGACTATACTCGCTGGAGCCTGGTTACTTGGGACTACTTTACCCCAGGGGTCCCCAACTCCAGTCCTCAAGGCCCACCAACAGGTCATGTTTTCAGGATTTCCTTTGCATTGCACAGGTGATGCAATTATTACCTGGGCAAGACTAAGGAAATCCTGAAAACATGACCTGTTGGTGGGCCTTGAGGACTGGAGTTGGGGACCCCTGCTTTACCCAACCCAGAAACTTCAGGGAGACATATCTTCCCTCAAGGACCAGTCCGGCGGCCATCTTACAGGTGATTTTACATAAATGTTGTAATTCTGAATGTAATGATAATAAGACTGCTGGAAAATCATCTGCACAGAACAGGGTTAGGGTATTGTGATTAGTGATGAGCGAGCATGTTCGCATAAGGTGTTATCTGAGCACGCTCAAGTGCTGATAGAGTACATCCTGCGTGGTCGAAAAATAAGGGTGAGTGGCCGCAGCTGCATGTCTCTCTAGTGTACGACAGCCACAATACATGCAGGGATTGCCTGTTAGGAATCACTATTATTGATGTATGAAAATTGCAATATTTCTGATCTGTTAATTTAAAAAATATGAAGACAGTAATATGGAAATGGAATCTAGAAGTTCTCTATTACAAATAAATCCTGGTTGAATTCTTTAGTTTTAATTCTGTCTCATAAAAATGTTATCTCGAGTCCTCTCCTTTATTAGACATATTAAAAGGGTTGTTAGGATGATGCATAAAAATACAAAGCCAATCTTCACCGATCCCCCACTACACCAACCCCAGAGTGTTGGCCTATAGCCGGCACATGCCTGAGTGTGGAATGTCGTCACTAAGTACAGACAGGAAGAGCATCATTTCTGAAAGGAGTGGGCTTGTGTAAGTGCTGGACCCTTTATTACCCTATGGTACTGAGCTTACCAGAGGCTTGATGTTCTGCAAGCTGTCCATGTATCTTCTCAGTGTAATTAGCACTTTTCACAGTGTGGGGAGAAAATCTTTTTGGACTAACTTAAAGTGAACCTGTCACCAGGTTTGGCTGATATACGATACGGCCACCGCCTTTCAGGGCTTATCTATAACATTATATAGTGCTGCAGATAAGCCCCCGATCCGACCTGCAAGATAAGAAGAATAAGTTTTATTATACTCACCTGGGGGGGCGGTCCGGTGGGTGTCGCAGGTCCGGGTCCGGCACCTCCCATCTTCTCTTGATGGCCGCCCTCCTGCTTGCTTCATGGCTCCCCAGCACCGCGCTCCAGCGCAGGTATACTTATCTGCCCTGTTGAGGGTACAGTACTGCAGTGCGCAGGTGTCGGGCCTCTCTGACCTTTCCCGCCACCTGCGCACTGCAGTACTTTCCTCTGCCCTCAACAGGGCAGATAAGTACTCCTGCGCATAGCTATGATGCAAGCAGGAGGGCGCCGATAATAATAACATGGGAGGAGCCTGATCTGGACCTGCCGAACCTATCGGACCGGACCGCCCCCCGGATAATCATAATAAAACTTATTTTTCTTATCTTGCAGGTCGGATCGGCGCTTATCTGCAGCATTATAGAATGCTGTAGATAAGCCCTGAAAGGTGATGGCCGTATCTTATATCGGCCAAACCAGGTGACAGGTTCACTTTAATTGTCTTCAAAAAACATATTATCTGTGTTAATTTACCAGACGTATAAAGACTTGATTGAAAGAGCCAAGAGAATTTTATATAATGAAACATTTTGTTTTTCCGTCAACAGATGAAAAATCAACAATATTTGGGCCAATTTCTAAGAGCTTGAAAAAGAGGTAAAGTTATAAAGAATTTCTTATTCTTCACAAGTGGTCATCAGGCTGTCCTACTGGAAGTGGAAAAATAGAATATATAAATATATACTCGCACATACAGTTGTTCTCAAAAGTTTACATACCCCAGCAGAATTCAGAATTGTTGCTTTCCTGGCCTTTTTTCAGAGAATATGAATGATGACACCAAAACTTTTCTCTTCTCATGGATAGTGGTTGGATCAGGCCATTTATTAACAAACTACTGTGTTCTTTCTTTTTAACCCCTTCACCCCTGGAGCTTTTATTGTTTTTCGCTTTCTTCCTTTTCAGAGCCATAACTTTTTTATTTTTCCGTCAGTATGGCCATGTGAGGGCTTGTTTTTTCCAGGACGAGTTGTCCTTTTGAATGACACCATTGGTCTTACCATGTTGTGTAATAAAAAACTTGAGAAAAATTCCATGTGTGATGAAATTGCAAAAAAAGTGCGATCCCACACTTGTTTTTTGTTTGGCTTTTTTTGCTAGGTTCACTAAATGCTAAAACTGACCTGCCATTATTATTCTCCAGGTCATTTCGAGTTCACAGACACCAAATATGTCTAGGTTCTTTCAAATTTCAAACTTTCCAAATTTTCCAATACCCGTAACGTCTCCATTTTTCGTGATCTGGGGTTGGGTGAGGGCTTATTTTTTGCATACCAAGCTGACATTTTTAATGATACCATTTTTGTGCAGATACGATCTTTTGATCGCCCGTTATTGCACTTTAATGCAGTGTCGCAACGACCAAAAAAAACACGTAATTTTGGGGTTTTGACTTTTTTCTCACTAAGTCTACTTTCACACTAGCGTCGTGCACTGCACATCGCAATGCGTCGTTTAGGAGAAAAAACGCATCCTGCTAAATTGCTTGCAGGATGCGTTTTTCCTCCATTGACTTACATTGGCAACGCATTGCGACGCTTTGCCACACGTCGCAACCGTCGTGCGATGGTTGCACTGTGTTGTGACGGACCGTCGACGTTACATGTTACGTTTTTTGCTGCGTTGTCTCCGCCATTTCCGACCGCGCCTGTGCGGCCGGAACTCCGCCCCCACCCTCCCTGCAACTCACAATGGGGCAGCGGATGCGCTGTAAAAATGCATCCGCTGGCCCCGTTGTGCGGCGCTTGCACAGTATGCGTCGGGCCGACGCAGCGCGACAGCCCCGTACCGACGCTAATGTGAAAGTAGCCTAAGCCGTTTATCAATCAGGTTAATCCTTTTTTTATTGATAGATTGGGTGGTTCTGGACTCGGTGATACCAAATATGTGTAGGTTTGATTTTTTTTTTTATTGTTTCAATTTTAATGGGGCGAAAGGGGTGATTTGAACTTTTATATATGTTTTTATTTTTTCATATTTGTAAAAACTTTTTTTTTACATTTTGCTTCAAGTCTAAAAGCTGCCACAACTTGATTGGCTCTGCTACATAGAGGCGATGCTCAGATCGCCTCTATGTAGTAGAATTACTGCATTGTTATGAGCACCAACCATCCGGCATCAACAACCAACAATCTGGAATCAGCAACCATAGAGGTCTCAAGGAGACCTCTGGTTGTTATGCTGACGCCTGATCATGGCCAGAGGCGTGTTAAATTCCGCTGTCAGAGTTTAACAGTGGCATTTAACTAGTTAATAGGCATGGGCGGATCATGATTCCGCCCACGCCTATTGCGGGCACATGTTAGCTGTTCAAAACAGCTGAGATGTCCCGACTTTGATGCGGGCTCACCGCCGGAGCCCACATCAAAGCGGAGGTGCTGCCTTTGGACGTACTATTCCGTCCGATGGCAGAAAGGGGTTAAATAATAATGACAACCCAAAACATCCATTTGACCCTGATCAAACGTTCACATACTCTGGTGATTTTGGCCTGATAACATTCACAGACGTTGACACAAATGGGTTTGAATGGCTACCAAAGGTAACATCCTCACCTGTGACCTGTTTACTTGTAATCAGTGTGCGTGTGTTATGGCTGAGTGTGTTTCTGGGATCTAGACAGACTCTTTCATCCAGCCACTGACGTTTCTGGATTGAGTCATGGGGAAAGCAAAAGAATTGGCAATGGATCTATGGGAAAAGGTAGTTGAACTGTATAAAACATTAAAGGGCTACAAAAAGATATCCAAGGAATTGGTAATGCGAGTCAGCAGCGTTCAAACTGTTATTAACAAACTAGATGGTGGCCCGATTCTAATGCATCGGGTATTCTAGAATATGCATGTCCATACGTAGCATATTGCCCAGTCACGTAGTATATTGCCCAGTCACGTAGTATAATGCTCCATGCAGTTATGGCCCCATAGATGCACCATATAATGCTCCATGCAGTTATGGCCCCATAGATGCTCCATATAATGCTCCATGCAGTTATGGCTCCATAGATGTCCCATATAATGCTCCATGCAGTTATGGCCCCATAGATGCCCCATATAATGCTCCATGCAGTTATGGCCCCATAGATGTCCCATATAATGCTCCATGCAGTTATGGCCCCATATAATGCTCCATGCAGTTATGGCCCCATAGATGCTCCATGCAGTTATGGCCCCATAGATGCTCCATATAATGATCCATGCAGTTATGGCCCCTTAGTGCTCCATATAATGCACCATGCAGTTCTTTATGGCCCCATAGACGCTCCATACAGCATTGTGCCACATGTAATGCTGCTGCTGCTGCAATAAAAAAAAATCACATACTCACCTCTCGTCGCTGCTCCTCAGCGTCCCGTCTCTCCGCACTGACTGTTCAGGCACAGGGCGGCACGCACACTAATACGCGCCCTCTGACCTGCACAGTCACTGCAAGAGGACGGGAAGACGGAGCGGCGCCCGGCGGATGGAACTCGGACAGGTGAATATGAAATACTCACCTGCTCCTGGCACTCCTGACGCTGTCCCTGCCTGTCCCATGGTACCGCAGCTTCTTCGCGCCTGCGTGAGAAGGACCTACCATGACGTCACGGTCACATGACCGTGACGTCATGGCAGGTCCTTCTCGCGCAGGGCCTGTGATGACGTCGCGGTCACTTGACCGTGACGTCATGGTAGGTTCTTCTCGCACAGGCGCGCAGGGCCTGTGATGATGTTGCGGTCACATGACCGTGACGTCATGGCAGGTCCTTCTCCCATACCATCGTTGGCACCGGAACCTGCCGCTTGCATAGAGAGGTCACCGGAGCGTCGCGAGGAGCGGGAAAGGTGAGTATATAATAATTTTTTATTATTTTTAACATTAGATCAATAGTAAAAACTTGGTCACACAGGGTTAATAGCGGCGGTAACGAAGTGAGTTACCCGTGGCATAACGTGGTCCATTACCGCTAGCATTAACCCTGTGTGAGTGGTGACTGCGGGGAGTATGGAGCGGGCACTGACTGTAGGGGAGTAGGAAGGGACTAATCGGACTGTGGCCGTCGCTGATTGGTCGCGGCAGCCATGAGAGGCAGCTGCCAAGACCAATCAGCAAATGTATATACGTGACAGAAACAAAGAAAGAAGGACAGACGGAAGTGACCCTTAGACAATTATATAGTAGATGGAAAGTCAGGGGCTCTGTAAAAACAAAATCACGGTCAGGTAGATCAACAAAAATGTTGTGCCAGGAAAATTGTTTGGGATTCAAAGAAAAACCCACAAATAACATCAGCTGAAATACAGGACTCTGAAAACTAGTAGTGTGGCTGTTTTGAAGATGCACAATCAGGAGGCACTTGAAGAAAAATGGGCTGCATGATCGAGTCGCCAAAAGAAAGCCATTACTGTGCATATGCTGCAAAGTGTCTCACATACAATGCGCAAGCCGGCACAGAGATAAGCCTCAAAACTTCTGGAACAAGGTAATTTGGAGTGATGAAACTAAAATTGAACTTTTTGGCCACAAACATAAACGTTACATTTGGATAGAGGTCAACAAGGCCTGTGATGAAAGGAACACCATTCCTACTGTAAAGCACAGAGGTGAATCGCTGATTCCTGGGATTCACTAGAAGATTGTGGTGCCTGAGGATTAAAGTTTCTCCTCACTGGTTAGCCAGAACATGGCTTTTGTCGTTACTTATGGTACATGGGACTGTTCTTACATGTTACCCACAATGCTGCTGTTGAGTGTACTATGTTAAAATAATATTTTGTTTTTTAATTAAAGGTTTTTGCACACTATGTGGCTCAAAATATTTTTTTTACTTATTTTCCGCCTCTAAAACCTAGGTGTGTCTTATAATCAGGTGTGTCTTATAAAGCGAAAAATATGGTATTTTGGATTGAGGAGACCAAAATGGAACTTTTTGTCCACAAACATGAACGTTACATTTGCATAGAGGTCAACAAGGGCTATGAGGAAAGGAACACCATTCCTACTGTACAGCACGGAGGTGACTTGCTGATGTTTTGGGGATGTGTGTGAGCTACAAAGGCACAGGAATCTTGGTCAAAGTTGAAGAAAAGATGAATGCAGCACATTATCAACAAATGCTGGAGGCAAATTTGCAATCATCTGCCCGGAAGCTGCGCATGGGACGTACTTGGACATTCCAACATGACAACAATCCAAACCACAATGCAATGCACAGTACTAAGAAATGGGGTATGTATACTTTTGATCGGGGTCATTTGGATGTTTTGGTGATGATTTAAAAAGAGAAAACAGTAGTTTGAGAATAAATGGCTTGACCCAACCACTAATCATGAGTGGAGAAAAATTTTTGGTGTTTTCATATTCTCTGAATAAAGGCCAAGAAAGAAAAAATTCTGCCAGGGTATGTAAACTTTTGAGCACAACTATATGTTTATCTATATGCATATATTCACTATATAATGTATTAACCATATATATGTTTACTGATTCATTCACAAAGAAAATCTTGATTGGTTCTGATCTGCACTGTATCCTGCAAACAGCTTGATAAGCAGGTTACTCCTGTGTGTACATAGGGATTGTCATCTTAATTCTCTGGAGCATCACTGGGAAAAGCGATATTCTTCAAGCTGTCCATGTAACTTCTACATGTAATTAGCATTTTTCACAATGTGGTGAGATAATGTATTTTGACTAAAGGCCCCGTCACACATAGCGACGCTGCAGCGATACCGACAACGATCCGGATCGCTGCAGCGTCGCTGTTTAGTCGCTGGAGAGCTGGCACACAGACCGCTCTCCAGCGACCAACGATCCCGAGGTCCCCGGTGACCAGGGTAAACATCGGGTAACTAAGCGCAGGGCCGCGCTTAGTTACCCGATGTTTACCCTGGTTACCATCGTTAAAGTAAAAAAAAACAAACATACTTACCTACCGCTGTCTGTCCCCGGCGCTCTGCTTCTCTGGTCTGGCTGTGAGCACAGCGGCCGGAAAGCAGAGCGGTGACGTCACCGCTCTGCTTTCCGACTGACCAGCGCTCACAGCCAGACCAGAGAAGCAGAGCGCCGAGGACAGACAGTGGTAGGTAAGTATGTAGCGTTTGTTTTTTTTTACTTTAACGATGGTAACCAGGGTAAACATCGGGTAACTAAGCGCGGCCCTGCGCTTAGTTACCCAATGTTTACCCTGGTTACCAGCGAAGACATCGCTGAATCGGCGTCACACACGCCGATTCAGCGATGTCAGCGGGACCTCAACGATCAAAAAATGGCCCAGGCCATTCCGACACGACCAGCGATCTCACAGCAGGGGCCTGATCGCTGGTACGTGTCACACATAGCGAGATCGCTACTGAGATCGCTGTTGCGTCACAAAACTTGTGACTCAGCAGCGATCTCGCTAGCGATCTCGCTATGTGTGACGGGGCCTTAACTTATTTGTCTTTAAAAAACATGATATCATCTGTTTTAAATACCAGACTTGGAAAGACTTGATTGCAAGAACCAAAAGAATTTCTCATATTGAATTTTTTTTTTCCATCAACAGATGCTATGAATATTACCAAAAGACAATTGAAGGATGTCCGGAGTTAAGGCCAGAGCTTTGGCTGAACCGACCCACATTATCTCCAGGTACCTTGTAGGAAAGGGTCCCTGTCATGGACAGGAAACCAACCGATGCGTGTGAGAGGTGCCGCCCTTTTGTATCTGTAGGTTTCCTGTCCCTAAAGGGCGGCTCCCCTCTCCTTGGTGCTGTCATGGGCGACCAAATAAATTAGATCTAGAGAACATTTTTGTGAAATGTAAATGTTTAATTTTTCCTTCCACGTTCCCAAAATTCCTGTGAAGCACTTGGAAGGGTTAATAAACTCCTTGAATGTGATTTTGAGCAGCTTGAAGTGTGCAGTTTTTAGAATGGTGTCATTTTAGAGTATTTTATGTCATAAAATATATAAGCCCCTCAAAGTCGCGTCAAATTTGAAGTGGTCCCTAAAAAACAATGGTTTTGCAAATTTAGTTGTGAAAATAAGAAATCGCTGGTCAACTTTTAACTCTAATAACTTCCTAACCAAAAAAAAAAAATTGTTTCAAAAATTGTGCTTATGTAAAGTAGACATGTTTGAAATGTTATTTATGAACTATTTTGTGCAATATGACTCTGTTTTAAGGGCATAATTAAATGTTTGAAAATTGCAAAATTTTCATTAAATTTCCATTTTCTTCACAAATAAAGTCATTTCAAAGAAATTTTAGGGCTATCATGAAGTACAATATGTCATGAAAAAACAGAATTTGTTTCAGAATCAGTGGGGATCCATTGAAGCGTTCCATAGTTATGACCTCATAAAGTGATATTGGTGAGAATTGTAAAAATTGGCCTGGTCAGGAAGGTGAAAACAGGCTTCGGGGTGAAGGGGTTAATAGCCACCGTGAACTGCGACCATGTATGCAAGGAGAGACCTCTCATTCCTGGGCAGAGTGTGGAGAGAAGCCGTCTCTCGTGTGACTCTGTTCCCAGTAGCTTTCAAACTATATTTATCTCTGAAACTCAGAGTTAGGGCTCATACTCACCTGCGAGAAACTCGGATGAGTCTCGCATGTTAGTACCCGGCACTCAGATAGGAATACATGCAGCCGCACGCTCCGCTCCTGAGTGCCGGCAGCAGCGCCGGGTATTGACGTGCGAGGCTCCTCTGAGTTTCTCGCAGGTGAGTATGAGCCCTTAGACATATATGGCTGGAATCTTGCATCCAGTGTCTGATACATGCAGCCCTTTATTCGGGCGTGCATGTATCAGCTTTCCCTTTGTCTCTCCAACGTGGATGGTTTTTACCAATATCTTCAGATTAAACATTTTTTATCTTCATTTTTCCCTTACTCTTTTAATTTTTCTTCCTTCCCCTTTCAACACTTTTCTCTTAAACAATTCCTCAAAAGGGTTTGTCAAGTATTTACAAGTTGTTTAATGCCCCCTTTGGATGATTAAAAACTTCCTTATGTGGTCAAATGGGAAGAAGGTTCATCCTTTTCATTTACGTGAACGCAGTGGCATTGAGCTCTGGTTGGGTCGCAGAACACAACAACATGTATTAATTCTATAGAACAATCTGAGATGATGTTTGACACCTGGAAGACTAAGCCACTGTTCCTCAAAATATTTTCCTTTCTGTTGAAAAGGCTGTTTCCAACCAGGAAATCTCAGTCCTGCTTGGTGGTTTTGTCCAATAGTGAGCGGAATTCAGACGGACATTTTAAAACTTTCTATGGTTACTAAAACTAACATCCTGGCACATCCAGGTTTAGCGGTTTTGAATATTGACATTGAAAATATTCCACTTCAGCTACGTTGATAGATACTCATATTTGTACGTCAACAAGGCAATGCTGAGCCTCTAAGTGGGCGTCTTTCTTAGTGCTCTCCATTTCTGACCTTAGTAGTAAAATAAACTAATTTTCATCATGAAACTGGTGTAACAACTCTGCTGGCATCACGGCATGGCCTCTCATCTCTCACACTATCTTAACCACTGCTCCAGGTCATGTTGTGGTTTCTGTTTCTTGCCAGCTCCATATTCTGTGCCTCTGCTCTCTGCATGCTTCCTGGCTGTGTGCATAGGGGGGCTGCACCTAAACTCTCTGGTTCTTATAGGAATCAGGTGCACCTGTCTAATCTGTTCCTGACCAATTACCAAGAGGCCTCCAGTATTTAGTGCAGCTCCACCCAGTGGACTGGGCCTGTGCAATGTGTTTGCTCAGTTTGTGTTTCGCTTCTGAGCTGCTAGGCCTTGCTCAGTGTCTTGCCTTCTCTGAAGACTGTTCTCCTTGCTTTGCCTTGTATCTTGTTTTTCTGCCCTCCAGGAGGCTGTATATCCTGGTCCCTGTGTCTTTGTTCATGTACCTTTTCTTGTTCCATTACTTTGTCTGAACTTTGTCCTATCTCTGTCTCCTTGCCTGTGGTTTCTTTCCCTGCAGTGCCTCTCTGCTCTGCTCTTGGCTCCACACTCTGCGACCTTGTTTTGCTCTTGTCTGTGTACTCTGTGCCTTTGCTCTGCACTCTGTGCCTTCTCTGTGCTCTGTGCCTCTCTGCTCTGCTCTTGGCTCTGCACTCTGTACTTTCACTCTGCTCTTGGCTCTGGACTTTGTGGTTCTATCCTTGTCTGTCTTGCAGCTCTCCGCCTTCCTTGCGGTTCTGCTCTGCTTAGCTTCTGTTGCTGCGCTATCTCTTGCTGCTCTACCGCTCCTATCCACAGCCTTGCGGTTCTCTTCCTGTGTGAACAGGTCCCAACCTTTTCCTTCATGCTCTTTTCCTTCCGGTTTGTTTACGTACCTGCATCTCCTGTGTGAACAGGTCCCAACCTATTCCTTCATACTTCATTCTTTCCTGCTTGTTTCCTTACCTTCACCTCCTGTGTGAACAGGTACAAATCTGTTCCTTCATACATCATATCTGTACCTGCACCTCCTGTATGAACAGGTCCCTACCTATTCCTTCATACACCACACCAACCTTTCCTGTGTCTCTGCCGTACCTGCCAGCCCTGTGTCTGCCATACCTGTCAGCCCTGTGTCTCTGCTGTTGTGAATTCTGCTCTTGGGCTCCCTCCGGTGGTTATGAGTGGTAGTGCTGCTGTCTGTGGATTGCAGCATCTATCAGGTGTGTTCACTTTTTGCAATTTGGACTCAGCTATTTAGTCCTGCTTGATCCTTTAGTCAGAGCCAGTTGTCCATTGTTTTTGGAGGATTCACATCTTTGACTGGTCTCTCCTGTTTTGCAGTCTATTTCTACAAAGATAAGTTATGGCTTGTTTTTTGCAGTTCACATGCTGTGGGCTTAATAGTTCAGTGCATTTTCTTGTTTTGTCTTGTCCTGCTTTTTCTGTGTTAGGATTCCTTCAGCCTTGCTGGAATCTCTGGAGATGCAGATATACCCTCCATGTCTTTAGTCAGATGTGGAGTTTTTGTATTTTCTGTGGTGGATATTTTCTAGTGTTTTAATACTGAACGCATAGTACTCTGTTCTATACTTTCTATTTAGCTAGAATGGCCTCCTCTGCTAAATTCTGATGTCAGTCTGCATATGTCATTTCCCTCTCCTCTCACAGTCAATATTTGTGGGGGGCTGTCTTTCCTTTGGGGATTTTCTCTGAGGCAAGATAGTTTTCCGTTTCTATCTTTAGGGGTATTTAGTCCTCAGGCTGTGTCGAGGTGTCTAGGGAGCGTTAGGTACATGCCACGGCTGCATCTAGTTGTGTTGTTAAGTTCAGGGTCTGCGTTCAGTACAGGTACCACCTTCTCCAGAGTACGTCTCATGCTGCTCCTAGGCCACCAGATCATAACACTCTGCCGTGCCTGCCAGCCCTGTGTCTCTGCCGTGCCTGCCAGCCCTGTGTCTCTGCCATACCTGCCAGCCCTGTGTCTCTGCCGTGCCTGCCAGCCCTGTGTCTCTGCCGTGCCTGCCAGCCCTGTGTCTCTGCCGTGCCTGCCAGCCCTGTGTCTCTGCCGTGCCTGCCAGTCCTGTGTCTCTGCCGTGCCTGCCAGCCCTGTGTCTCTGCCGTGCCTGCCAGCCCTGTGTCTCTGCCGTGCCTGCCAGTCCTGTGTCTCTGCCGTGCCTGCCAGCCCTGTGTCTCTGCCGTGCCTGCCAGCCCTGTGTCTCTGCCGTGCCTGCCAGCCCTGTGTCTCTGCCGTGCCTTCCAGCCCTGTGTCTCTGCCGTGCCTTCCAGCCCTGTGTCTCTGCCGTGCCTGCCAGCCCTGTGTCTCTGCCGTGCCTGCCAGTCCTGTGTCTCTGCCAGCTCTGTGTCTCAGCCGTGCAAGCCTACTCATCTGAGTTTCATCCATGCTCATCTGCTAGTCCTGCCTGATGCCCGCACCAATCCTGGTGTTCCTGTTTCCCAAGTGGGATCAGCATCCACAGCCAGACACCACCCTGGAGTAGCACCTGGCAGCTGCCTGCCGCACAAGCCTGACCTCACCATCAGAGGCTCCAGTGAAGACCAAGGCATCTGTCATAGTCACGCCCCTTCCAGGGTAGTCTGGTTTGTGGCACAGTGGGGCCACTAACCCCCCGAGCTCACGCCCACCAGTCAGGGCGTGAGCGTGACAACTGGCAATTGAAATTGAAAACATTACTTTGTCAAACTTGGTCCCTGAGGTCATCCTAGTCTTTGGCTACTTCTGCTATTGAGTCTTAGTCTTTTTGCTATTTTCTTTACCTCCACCCCCACCAAATCTTTCATCCCCCCCATATTCATCCTTCTCCTTCCTCCTTCTTTCCCCGACTTGCACATCTTAAGTTTATCTCTTGTTTCTTCATCTTCTCTTATTTTGCTCATACTTAACAGGTCGATATGTTATGGTGTTTTCCATATCACATTATACTGTACGATATATACTCCATTTTATATTTGCTGGCCTACTTGCTTGCAAATGTTTTTTATAACTGATTGTTCTTGCACATCTGTTATCTTGCTATATTTTTTATTAATCATAATAAAAATAGCTGCTATTTTCTGAGGCCTGTAACTTTTATTTTTATCAGTGGAGCTGTGTGGGAACTGTTTTTTTTTTTTTTTGCATCTTGAGCTGCTGTTTTTACTGATACAATTTTTTCATTTTTGAAGTGAGCAAAAAAGACTGATTATACATTTTTGTATAGTTTTCAAAACTTAATTTTTTTTTTATTTTTACTGGTCCCGTGACACCCGACAACAGAGTCGTGACAGGCAGTTAAGAGGTTAAACTATATTGATTGAAGCACACTCATGTAGTTACAGGCAGAAACTGGCTACGTAATGCAACTGTAATCTGGCATGTATGAAGCAGGCTCAGCTGCTGAGCCTGCTCATTCTTTACTTAAAGTCCTGTCATAAAAATGTACATCTCGGTTAATATTCTCCAAAAACAGACAAGCACTCTGACATTTTATTATTTGTAGACTTGCATGAATCATGGTAACACAACCATAGTTACATAGTTACGTAGGTTGAATAAAGACCTAGGTCCATCAAGTTCAACCTTTCTCCACCAATTGTACATGTCGTCTCGTCTCTAACTGAGCTATAACCCGCAATGTTATCTGTATCAAGGAAATCATCCTGCCCCTTTTTAAAAGCTGTTATAGTGTCTGCCATTACTACTTCCTGTCGTAGGGCATTCCGCAGTCTGACTGTAAAGAACCATTTCCTTTTTAGCTGTTGGAATCGCCTTTCTTCCCCCCATAATGAGTGCCCCCTAGTCCTCAGTACGGTTATTGGAAAGAATAAGTCATGTGCCAGTGTTTTGTACTGGCCACACATATTTATACATGTAAAAGAGATCCCCTCTGAGACGTCTTTTTTCTAAGCTAAACAAGCCCAACTTTTCCAACCTCTCCTCATATGAGAGGCCTTCCATCCCTTGTAATAATCTATTGCCCGTCGTTGAACTGATTCTAACTTCTGAATTTCCTTTTTAAAATGTGGAGCCCAAAACTTTATCCCATATTCTAGACGTGGCCTCGCCAGTGATTTATAAAGGGGTCATAATACGTTGGGATCTCAGGATTTTATCTGTTTTCATACATCCTAAAATCTTGTTTGCTTTTGCGGCTGCTGCTTGACATTAAGTACTGCTGCTCAGCTTACTTGTAATGAGAATACTTAAGTCCTTCTTTTGATCTGTAGTCCCGAGTATACTCCCATTTAATGTATGTGCAGCAATAATGTAGGTTTGACTGCTCAAGTTAGTGTCCTTTAGCAAACACATGGGATGTCTCCATACCTACAAATATTGAATGAGACACCTGGTCTCCATTTTAATTGCCATTCCACGCCCCCGAGGTGGGGATATTTGATCATCCAGTCCCACCCATCTGACTGCTCAAATAACCCGGCCCTGATTCGTCTTATTAATTTTCTCAGGACTATACTCGCTGGAGCCTGGTTACTTGGGCCTACTTTACCCAACCCAGAAACTTCAGGGAGACATATCTTCCCTCAAGGACCAGTCCGGCGGCCATCTTACAGGTGATTTTACATAAATGTTGTAATTCTGAATGTAATGATAATAAGACTGCTGGAAAATCATCTGCACAGAACAGGGTTAGGGTATTGTGATTAGTGATGAGCGAGCATGTTCGCATAAGGTGTTATCTGAGCACGCTCAAGTGCTGATAGAGTACATCCTGCGTGGTCGAAAAATAAGGGTGAGTGGCCGCAGCTGCATGTCTCTCTAGTGTACGACAGCCACAATACATGCAGGGATTGCCTGTTAGGAATCACTATTATTGATGTATGAAAATTGCAATATTTCTGATCTGTTAATTTAAAAAATATGAAGACAGTAATATGGAAAATGAAAAAAAAAAAAACAATATTTTTTCAATAATGATTTATTGTATTCTTATCGTAATAATGATCTAGAAGTTCTCTATTACAATTAAATCCTGGTTGAATTCTTTAGTTTTAATTCTGTCTCATAAAAATGTTATCCCGAGTCCTCTCCTTCATTAGACATATTAAAAGGATTGTTAGGATGATGCATAAAAATACAAAGCCAATCTTCACCGATCCCCCACTACACCAACCCCAGAGTGTTGGCCTATAGCCGGCACATGCCTGAGTGTGGAATGTCGTCACTAAGTACAGACAGGAAGAGCATCATTTCTGAAAGGAGTGGGCTTGCGTAAGTGCTGGACCCTTTTTTTCCCTATGGTACTGAGCTTACCAGAGGCTTGATATTTGAAGCCCTGAGATAGCCCCATATCCTGGAAAATGAAAATGCTATGGGTCTTGGAAACTGTCGGCACATTTAAAAATTTTCTAAAAAAATTCAGGTTTATTTTTTCACCATTTAAATAAAGAAAACTACTGCATGTTTGCAGGGCCACTCCAGGTTTTCATGGACCCTCTGAGAAAGAGCCTCTTTGGGCCCTTTTAACACATAAGATTCATCATGCAAATTGTAAATTCTACAATACCATGGATATAGTACAATGCATCCCATAGTCCTCCATATAGTATAATGCACAGCCCATAGTCCTCCATGTAGTAGAATGCACAGCCTCCATATAGTATAATGCACAGTCCATAGTCACCCATATAGTAGAATGCACAGCCCATAGTCCTCCATATAGTATAATACACAGCCCATAGTCCTCCATATAGTATAATGCACAGCCCATAGTCCTCCATATAGTATAATGCACAGCCCATAGTCCTCCATATAGTATAATGCACAGCCCATAGTCCTCCATGTAATATAATGCACCCCCCATTGTTCTCCATATAATGTAATGCACTTTCATATATAATGCACAGCCCATAGTCAAATTAGTATAATACACAGTGAATATTCTTCATATAATATAATGCACAGTCCAGTCTTTCATATATGATAATGCACAGCCCACATCCCTCCATATAATATAATGCACCTCCATATATAATGCACAGTCTGTAGCAATCCGTATAATGCACAGCCACTAGTCATCCATGTGGTATAAAGCACAGCCAATAGTCTTCCTTGCAATATAATGCACAGCCTATAGTCATCCTTGTATTAGAATGCACAGTCCATAGTCACCCATATATTATAAAGCATAGCCCATAGTTATCTATGTAGCATAATATAATATAATGTACAGCCCATAGTCATCCATGTAGTATAATGCACAGCCCATAGTCATCCTTGTATTAGAATGCACAGTCCATAGTCACCCATATATTATAATGCATAGCCCATAGTTATCTATGTAGTATAATATAGTATAATCCACAGCCCATAGTCATCCATGTAGTATAATGCACAGCCCATAGTCATCCTTGTATTAGAATGCACAGTCCATAGTCACCCATATATTATAATGCATAGCCCATAGTTATCTATGTAGTATAATATAGTATAATGTACAGCCCATAGTCATCCATGTAGTATAATTCACAGCCCATAGTCATCCTTGTATTAGAATGCACAGTTCATAGTCACCCATATATTATAATGCATAGCCCATAGTTATCTATGTAGTATAATATAGTATAATGCACAGCCCACAGTCATCCATGTAGTAGAATGCACAGCCCATAGTCATCCATGTATTAGAATGCAAATCCCATAGTCTTCCTTGTATTAGAATGCACAGTCCATAGTTATCCATGTAGTAGAATGCACAGCGCATAGTCTTCCTTGTATTAGAATGCATAGCCCATAGTTATCTATATAGTATAATATAGTATAATGCACAGCCCATAGTCATCCATGTAGTAGAATGCCCAGCCCATAGTCTTCCTTGTATTAGAATGCACAGTCCATAGTCACCCATATATTATAATGCATAGCCCATAGTTATCTATGTAGCATAATATAATATAATGTACAGCCCATAGTCATCCATGTAGTATATTGCACAGCCCATAGTCATCCTTGTATTAGAATGCACAGCCCATAGTCATCCTTGTATTAGAATGCAAAGTCCATAGTCACCCATATATTATAATGCATAGCCCATAGTTATCTATATAGTATAATATAGTATAATGCACAGCCCATAGTCATCCATGTAGTATAATGCACAGCCCATAGTCTTCCTTGTATTAGAATGCACAGTCCATAGTCATCCATATAGTAGAATGCACAGCCCATAGTCATCCATGTAGTAGAATGCGTAGCCCATAGTCACCCATGTATTATAATGCATAGCCCATAGTTATCTATATAGTATAATATAGTATAATACACAGTCCATAGTCATCCATGTAGTAGAATGCACAGCCTATAGTCTTCCTTGTATTAGAATGCACAGCCCATAGTCATCCATGTAGTAGAATGCATAGCCCATAGTCACCCATGTATTATAATGCATAGCCCATAGTTATCTATATAGTATAATATAGTATAATACACAGCCCATAGTCATCCATGTAGTAGAATGCACAGCCCATAGTCATCCATGTAGTAGAATGCACAGTCCATAGTCACCCATGTATTATAATGCATAGGCCATAGTTATCGATATAGTATAATATAGTATAATACACAGCCCATAGTCATCCATGTAGTAGAATGCACAGCCCATAGTCTTCCTTGTATTAGAATGCACAGTCCATAGTCATCCATGTAGTAGAATGCATAGCCCATAGTCATCCATGTAGTAGAATGCAGAGTCCATAGTCACCCATGTATTATAATGCATAGCCCATAGTTATCTATATAGTATAATATAGTGTAATACACAGCCCATAGTCATCCATGTACTATAATGCACAGCCCATAGTCATCCATGTAGTAGAATGCACAGTCCATAGTCACCCATGTATTATAATGCATAGCCCATAGTTATCTATATAGTATTATATAGTATAATACACAGCCCATAGTCATCCATTTAGTAGAATGCACAGCCCATAGTCATCCATGTAGTAGAATGCACAGCCCATAGTCATCCATGTAGTAGAATGCACAGTCCATAGTCTTCCTTGTATTAAAATGCACAGTCCATAGTCATCCATATAGTAGAATGCACAGCCCATAGTCATCCTTGTAGTAGAATGCACAGTCCATAGTCACACATGTATTATAATGCATAGCCCATAGTTATCTATATAGTATAATATAGTATAATACACAGCCCATAGTCATCCATATAGTAGAATGTACAGCCTATAGTCTTCCTTGTATTAGAATGCACAGTCCATAGTCATCCATGTAGTAGAATGCACAACCCATAGTCCTCCATGTAGTAGAATGCACAGTCCATAGTCATCCATGTAGTAGAATGCACAGCCCATAGTCAACCATGTAGTAGAATGCACAGCCCATAGTCATCCATGTACTAGAATGCACAGTCCATAGTCACCCATGTATTATAATGCATAGCCCATAGTTATCTATATAGTATAATATAGTATAATACACAGCCCATAGTCATCCATATAGTAGAATGCACAGCCCATAGTCATCCATGTAGTAGAATGCACAGCCCATAGTCATCCATATAGTAGAATGCACAGCCCATAGTCTTCCTTGTATTAGAATGCACAGTCCATAGTCATCCATATAGTAGAATACTACATGGATGACTATGGGCTGTGCATTCTACTATATGGATGACTATGGACTGTGCATTCTAATACAAGGAAGACTATGGGCTGTACATTCTACTATATGGATGACTATGGGCTGTGTATTATACTATATTATACTATACTAGCTGAAGAGCCCGGCGTTGCCTGGGCATAGTAAATATCTGTGGTTAGTTATAGCACCTCACTTATCTTATTTTCCCATCACGCCTCTCATTTTCCCAATCACATTTTTCATTTTCCCCCTCACATCTCTCATTTTCTCCCTCACACCTCTCATTTTCTCGCTCACTCCTCTCATTCCCCCCTAACACTTGTCATTTCGACCTCACATCTGTCATTTTCCGATCACTCCACTTTTTTCCCTCACTCCTCTCATTTTGCACTCACACCTTTTCATTTTCACCTCACACCTCTCATTTTCACCTCAGTATATACATGTTTGTCATGTCCCTTATGTATAGTATACACCTGTATGTCATCTCCTGTATATAGTATATACCTGTATGTCATCTCCCCTGTATATAGTATATACTGTACCTGCTGTGTGTCATCTCCCCTGTATATATTATTATTATTATTTATTATTATTATACATTTTTATAGCGCCATTTATTCCATGGCGCTTTACATGTGAATACGGGGCAAATATAGACAAATACATTAAACATGAGCAGATAACAAGGCACACGAGTACATAAGGAGGGAGGACCCTGCCCGCGAGGGCTCACAGTCTGCAGGGGTTGGGTGAGGATACACTAGGAGAGGGAAAAGGGAAAAGCTGGCTGTGCGGCTGTTCAGTAGGTTGAGGATCACTGCAGGCTGTAGGCTTGTCGGCAGAGATGAGTCTTCAGGTTCTTTTTGAAGGTTTCTATGGTAGGCGCGAGTCTGATGTGTTGGGGTAGAGAGTTCCAGAGTATGGGGGAAGCACGGTATATACAGGTATATATAGTATATACCTGTATGTCATCTTCTATATATAGTATATACCTGTATGTCATCTCCCCTGTATATAGTATATATCTGTGTGTCATCTCCTCCTGTATATGCGCATGGCGAGTTTTGCGCATGGCGAGTTTTATGTGTGGTGCCTTTTGAGTATGTGCAAGTTTTGCGTGAGGCAACTTTTGCATGTGTTGCAACTTTTGTGCATGTGGCAATTTTTCCGCGTGTGCAAGTTTTGCATGTGGCGAGTTTTCCGTGAGGTGAGTTTTGCACTTGTGGCGAGTTTTGCGCGTGGCGAGTTTTGAGCGCCGACTTTTGTGTTTTGACTTTTATGTGGCGAGGTTGGTGTATGTGTGGTGAAATGTGTGCTGAGGGTAATATGTGTTCAAGCACGTGGTAGTATGTAGCGCATTTTGTGTGTGTGTTCATATCCCCGTGTGTGGTGAGTATCCCATGTCGGGACCCCAACTTAGCAACTGTACGGTATATACTCTTTGGCACCATCGCTCTCACTCTTTAAGTCCCCCTTGTTCACATCTGGCAGCTGTCAATTTGCCTCCAACACTTTTCCTTTCACTTTTCCCCATTATGTAGATAGGGGCAAAATTGTTTGGTGAATTGGAAAGCGCAGGTTTAAAATTTCACCTCACAACATAGCCTATGACGCTCTCGGGGTCCAGACGTGTGACTGTGCAAAATTTTGTGGCTGTAGCTGTGACGCCTCCAACACTTTTCCTTTCACTTTTTCCCCATTATGTAGATAGGGGCAAAATTGTTTGGTGAATTGGAAAGCGCAGGGTTAAAATTTCGCCTTACAACATAGCCTATGACGCTCTCAGTGTCCAGTCGTGTGACTGTGCAAAATTTTGTGGCTGTAGCTGCAACGTCTCCAACACTTTTCCTTTCACTTTATTCCCCTTTATGTAGATAGGGGCAAAATTGTTTGGTGAATTGGAACGCGCGGGGTTAAAATTTTGCCTGACAACATAGCCTATGACGCTCTCGGGGTCCAGACGTGTGAGTGTGCAAAATTTTGTGGATGTAGCTGCGACGGTGCAGATGCCAATCCCGGACATACATACATACATACATACATACACACACACACACACACACACACACACACACACACACACACACACACACACACACACACACACACATTCAGCTTTATATATTAGATAGATAACTATGGGCTATGCATTATAATACATGTGTGACTATGGAATGTGCATTCTGCTACATGGATGACTATGGGCTGTGCAGAATACACAGTCCATAGTCACACATGTATTATAATGCATAGCCCATAGTTATCTATATAGTATAACTAGCTGAAGAGCCCGGTGTTGCCTGGGCATAGTAAATATCTGTGGTTAGTTATAGCACTTCACTTCTCTTAATTTCCGATCACGCCTCTCATTTTCCCCATCACATCTTTCATTTTCCCTCTCACATCTCTCATTTTCTCCCTCACACCTCTCATTTTCCCCCTCACTCCTCTTATTTTCCCCCTCACTCCTCTCATTCCCCCCTAACACTTGTCATTTCGACCTCACATCTGTCATTTTCCGATCACTCCACAATTTTCCCTCACTCCTCTCATTTTGCACTCACACCTTTTCATTTTCACCTCACACCTCTCATTTTCACCTCAGTATATACATGTTTGTCATCTCCCTTATATATAGTATATACCTGTATGTCATCTCCCCTGTATATAGTATATACCTGCTGTGCGTCATCTCCCCTGTATATAGTATACACCTGTATGTCATCTCCTCCTGTATATAGTATATACCTGTGTCATCTCCCCTGTATATAGTATATATCTGTGTGCCATCTCCTCCTGTATATAGTATATACCTGTATGTCATCTCCTCCTATATATAGCATATACCTGTATGTCATCTCCTCCTGTATATAGCATATACCTGTAGGTCTTCTGCTCCTGTATATAGTATATACCTGTGTGTCATCTCCTCCTGTATATAGTATATACCTGTATGTCATCTCCTCCTGTATATAGTATGTACCTGTATGTTATCTCCTCCTCTATATAGTATATACCTGTGTGTCCTCTCTCCTGTATATAGTATATA
The DNA here is from genome assembly GCF_032444005.1 of Ranitomeya imitator. NCBI lineage: Eukaryota > Metazoa > Chordata > Amphibia > Anura > Dendrobatidae > Ranitomeya > Ranitomeya imitator. Next base: position 525,613,957 of record NC_091282.1, read on the forward strand.
TCTGTATGTCATCTCCTCCTGTATTAGACCTCGTTCACATGTTATTTGGTCAGTATTTTTACCTCAGTATTTGTAAGCTAAATTGGCAGCCTGATAAATCCCCAGCCAACAGGAAGCCCTCCCCCTGGCAGTTTATATTAGCTCACTCATACACCTAATAGACAGGTCATGTGACTGACAGCTGACGTATTTCCTATATGGTACATTTGTTGCTCTTGTAGTTTGTCTGCTTATTAATCAGATTTTTATATTTGAAGGATAATACCAGACTTGTGTGTGATTTAGGGCGAGTTTCGTGTGTCAAGTTGTGTGTGTTGAGTTGTGTGTGGCGACATGCATGTAGCGACTTTTGTGAGATGAGTTTTGTGTGGTGACATGCTTGTAGCAACTTTTTGTGTGTCGAGTTGCATGTGACAGGTAAGTGTAGCAAGTTGTGCGCAGCAAGTTTTGCGCATGGCGAGTTTTGCGCGTGGCAAGTTTTATGTATGGTGCCTTTTGAGTATGTGCAAGTTTTGTGTGAGGCAACTTTTGCATGTGTTGCAACTTTTGTGCATGTGGCAATTTTTCCACGGGTGCAAGTTTTGCGTGTGGCAAGTTTTCCCATGAGGTGAGTTTTGCATGTGTGGCGAGTTTTGTGTGAGCCTAGTTTTGCATGTGGCGAGTTTTGCACGTGGCGAGTTTTGAGCGGCGACTTTTGTGTTTTGACTTTTATGTGGCGAGGTTGGTGTATGTGTGGTGAAATGTGCTCAGGGTGGTATATGTGTTCAAGCACGTGGTAGTGTGTGGTGCATTTTGTGTGTGTGTTCATATCCCTGTGTGTGGTGAGTATCCCATGTCGAGGCACCACCTTAGCAACTGTACGGTATATACTCTTTGGCGCCATCGCTCTCATTCTTTAAGTCCCCCTTGTTCACATCTGGCAGCTGTCAATTTACATAGTAACATAGTAACATAGTTAGTAAGGCCGAAAAAAGACATTTGTCCATCCAGTTCAGCCTATATTCCGTCATAATAAATCCCCAGATCTACGTCCTTCTACAGAAACTAATTGTATGATACAATATTGTTCTGCTCCAGGAAGACATCCAGGCCTCTCTTGAACCCCTCGACTGAGTTCGCCATCACCACCTCCTCAGGCAAGCAATTCCAGATTCTCACTGCCCTAACAGTAAAGAATCCTCTTCTATGTTGGTGGAAAAACCTTCTCTCCTCCAGACGCAAAGAATGCCCCCTTGTGCCCGTCACCTTCCTTGGTATAAACAGATCCTCAGCGAGATATTTGTATTGTCCCCTTATATACTTATACATGGTTATTAGATCGCCCCTCAGTCGTCTTTTTTCTAGACTAAATAATCCTAATTTCGCTAATCTATCTGGGTATTGTAGTTCTCCCATCCCCTTTATTAATTTTGTTGCCCTCCTTTGTACTCTCTCTAGTTCCATTATATCCTTCCTGAGCACCGGTGCCCAAAACTGGACACAGTACTCCATGTGCGGTCTAACTAGGGATTTGTACAGAGGCAGTATAATGCTCTCATCATGTGTATCCAGACCTCTTTTAATGCACCCCATGATCCTGTTTGCCTTGGCAGCTGCTGCCTGGCACTGGCTGCTCCAGGTAAGTTTATCATTAACTAGGATCCCCAAGTCCTTCTCCCTGTCAGATTTACCCAGTGGTTTCCCGTTCAGTGTGTAATGGTGATATTGATTCCCTCTTCCCATGTGTATAACCTTACATTTATCATTGTTAAACCTCATTTGCCTCCAACACTTTTCCTTTCACTTTTTCCCCATTATGTAGATAGGGGCAAATTTGTTTGGTGAATTGGAAAGCGTGGGGTTAAAATTTCACCTCACAACATAGCCTATGACGCTCTCGGGGTCCAGACGTGTGACTGTGCAAAATTTTGTGGCTGTAGCTGCGACGGTGCAGATGCCAATCCCGGACATACATACATACACACACACACACATACACACACACATTCAGCTTTATATATTAGATATAGTATAATACACAGCCCATAGTCATCCATATAGTAGAATGTACAGCCCATAGTCTTCCTTGTATTAGAATGCACAGTCCATAGTCATCCATGTAGTAGAATGCACAACCCATAGTCCTCCATGTAGTAGAATGCACAGTCCATAGTCATCCATGTAGTAGAATCCATAGCCCATAGTCATCCATATAGTGTAATGCACAGCCCATAGTCCTCCATATAGTATAATACACAGCCCATAGTCCTCCATATAGTATAATGCACAGCCCATAGTCCTCCATGTAATATAATGTACCCCCCATAGTTCTCCATATAATGTAATGCAATTTCATATATAATGCACAGCCCATAGTCAAATTAGTATAATACACAGTGAATATTCTTCATATATGATAATGCACAGTCCACATCCCTCCATATAATATAATGCACCTCCATATGTAATGCACAGTCTGTAGCAATCCGTATAATGCACAGCCAATAGTCATCCATGTAGTGTAAATCACAGCCAATAGTCTTCCTTGCAATATAATGCACAGCCTATAGTCATCCTTGTATTAGAATGCACAGTCCATAGTCACCCATATATTATAATGCATAGCCCATAGTTATCTATGTAGCATAATATAATATAATGTACAGCCCATAGTCATCCATGTAGTATAATGCACAGCCCATAGTCATCCATGTAGTAGAATGCACAGTCCATAGTCACACATGTATTATAATGCATAGCCCATAGTTATCTATATAGTATAATATAGTATAATACACAGCCCATAGTCATCCATATAGTAGAATGTACAGCCCATAGTCTTCCTTGTATTAGAATGCACAGTCCATAGTCATCCATGTAGTAGAATGCACAACCCATAGTCCTCCATGTAGTAGAATGCACAGTCCATAGTCATCCATGTAGTAGAATGCACAGCCCATAGTCATCCATGTAGTAGAATGCACAGCCCATTGTCATCCATGTACTAGAATGCAAAGTCCATAGTCACCCATGTATTATAATGCATAGCCCATAGTTATCTATATAGTATAATATAGTATAATACACAGCCCATAGTCATCCATATAGTAGAATGCACAGCCCATAGTCATCCATGTAGTAGAATGCACAGCCCATAGTCATCCACATAGTAGAATGCACAGCCCATAGTCTTCCTTGTATTAGAATGCACAGTCCATAGTCATCCATATAGTAGAATGTGCATTCTACTATATGGATGACTATGAACTGTGCATTCTAATACAAGGAAGACTATGGGCTGTACATTCTACTATATGGATGGCTATGGGCTGTGTATTATACTATATTATACTATACTAGCTGAAGAGCCCGGCGTTGCCTGGGCATAGTAAATATCTGTTGTTAGTTATAGCACCTCACTTATCTTATTTTCCCATCACGCCTCTCATTTTCCCAATCACATTTTTCATTTTCCCCCTCACATCTCTCATTTTCTCCCTCACACCTCTCATTTTCTCGCTCACTCCTCTCATTCCCCCCTAACACTTGTCATTTCGACCTCACAACTGTCATTTTCCGATCACTCCACTTTTTTCCCTCACTCCTCTCATTTTGCACTCACACCTTTTCATTTTCACTTCACACCTCTCATTTTCACCTCAGTATATACATGTTTGTCATGTCCCTTATGTATAGTATACACCTGTATGTCATCTCCTGTATATAGTATATACCTGTATGTCATCTCCCCTGTATATAGTATATACTGTACCTGCTGTGTGTCATCTCCCCTGTATATAGTATATACCTGTATGTCATCTTCTATATATAGTATATACCTGTATGTCATCTCCTCCTGTATATAGTATATACCTGTGTGTCATCTCCCCTGTATATAGTATATATCTGTGTGTCATCTCCTCCTGTATATAGTATATACCTGTATGTCATCTTCTATATATAGCATATACCTGTATGTCATCTCCTCCTGTATATAGTATATACCTGTAGGTCATCTGCTCCTGTATATAGTATATACCTGTGTGTCATCTCCTCCTGTATATAGTATATACCTGTATGTCATCTCCTCCTGTATATAGTATGTACCTGTATGTTATCTCCTCCTCTATATAGTATATACCTGTGTGTCATCTCTCCTGTATATAGTATATATCTGTGTGTCATCACCCCTGTATATAGTATATACCTGTGTGTCATCTCCTCCTGTATTAGACCTTGTTCACACGTTATTTGCTCAGTATTTTTACCTCAGTATTTGTAAGCTAAATTGGCAGCCTGATAAATCCCCAGCCAACAGGAAGCCCTCCCCCTGGCAGTATATATTAGCTCACACATACACATAATAGACAGGTCATGTGACTGACAGCTGCCGTATTTCCTATATGGTACATTTGTTGCTCTTGTAGTTTGTCTGCTTATTAATCAGATTTTTATTTTTGAAGGATAATACCAGACTTGTGTGTGTTTTAGGGCTAGTTTCGTTTGTCAAGTTGTGTGTGTTGAGTTGCGTGTGGCGACATGCATGTAGCGACTTTTGCGAGATGAGTTTTGTGTGGCGACATGCGTGTAGCAACTTTTTGTGTGTCGAGTTGCATGTGACAGGTAAGTGTAGCAAGTTGTGTGCAGCAAGTTTTGCGCATGGCGAGTTTTGCGCGTGGCGAGTTTTATGTGTGGTGCCTTTTGAGTATGTGCAAGTTTTGCGTGAGGCAACTTTTGCATGTGTTGCAACTTTTGTGCATGTGGCAATTTTTCCGCGTGTGCAAGTTTTGCATGTGGCGAGTTTTCCGTGAGGTGAGTTTTGCACTTGTGGCGAGTTTTGCGTGAGCCTAGTTTTTGCATGTGGCGAGTTTTCCGTGAGGTGAGTTTTGCACTTGTGGCGAGTTTTGCGCGTGGCGAGTTTTGAGCGCCGACTTTTGTGTTTTGACTTTTATGTGGCGAGGTTGGTGTATGTGTGGTGAAATGTGTGCTGAGGGTAATATGTGTTCAAGCACGTGGTAGTGTGTGGCGTATTTTGTGTGTGTGTTCATATCCCCGTGTGTAGTGAGTATCCCATGTCGGGACCCCACCTTAGCAACTGTACGGTATATACTCTGTGGCGCCATCGCTCTCACTCTTTAAGTCCCACTTGTTCACATCTGGCAGCTGTCAATTTGCCTCCAACACTTTTCCTTTCACTTTTCCCCATTATGTAGATAGGGGCAAAATTGTTTGGTGAATTGGAAAGCGCAGGTTTAAAATTTCACCTCACAACATAGCCTATGACGCTCTCGGGGTCCAGACGTGTGACTGTGCAAAATTTTGTGGCTGTAGCTGTGACGCCTCCAACACTTTTCCTTTCACTTTATTCCCCATTATGTAGATGGGGCAAAATTGTTTGGTGAATTGGAACGCGCGGGGTTAAAATTTCGCCTTACAACATAGCCTATGACGCTCTCGGGGTCCAGACGTGTGAGTGTGCAAAATTTTGTGGCTGTAGCTGCGACGGTGCAGATGCCAATCCCGGACATACATACATACATACATACACACACACATACACACACACATTCAGCTTTATATATTAGATAGATAACTATGGGCTATGCATTATAATACATGTGTGACTATGAAATGTGCATTCTACTACATGGATGACTATGGGCTGTGCAGAATGCACAGTCCATAGTCACACATGTATTATAATGCATAGCCCATAGTTATCTATATAGTATAACTAGCTGAAGAGCCCGGCGTTGCCTGGGCATAGTAAATATCTGTGGTTAGTTATAGCACCTCACTTCTCTTAATTTCCGATCACGCCTCTCATTTTCCCCATCACATCTTTCATTTTCCCTCTCACATCTCTCATTTTCTCCCTCACACCTCTCATTTTCCCCCTCACTCCTCTTATTTTCCCCCTCACTCCTCTCATTCCCCCCTAACACTTGTCATTTCGACCTCACACCTGTCATTTTCCGATCACTCCACAATTTTCCCTCACTCCTCTCATTTTGCACTCACACCTTTTCATTTTCACCTCACACCTCTCATTTTCACCTCAGTATATACATGTTTGTCATCTCCCTTATATATAGTATACACCTGTATGTCATCTCCTGTATATAGTATATACCTGTATGTCATCTCCCCTGTATATAGTATATACCTGCTGTGCGTCATCTCCCCTGTATATAGTATACACCTGTATGTCATCTCCTCCTGTATATAGTATATACATGTGTCATCTCCCCTGTATATAGTATATATCTGTGTGTCATCTCCTCCTGTATATAGTATATACCTGTATGTCATCTCCTCCTACCGTATATATAGCATATACCTGTATGTCATCTCCTCCTGTGTATAGCATATACCTGTAGGTCTTCTGCTCCTGTATATAGTATATACCTGTGTGTCATCTCCTCCTGTATATAGTATATACCTGTATGTCATCTCCTCCTGTATATAGTATGTACCTGTATGTCATCTCCTCCTCTATATAGTATATACCTGTGTGTCCTCTCTCCTGTATATAGTATATATCTGTATGTCATCTCCTCCTGTATTAGACCTCTTTCACATGTTATTTGGTCAGTATTTTTACCTCAGTATTTGTAAGCTAAATTGGCAGCCTGATAAATCCCCAGCCAACAGGAAGCCCTCCCCCTGGCAGTTTATATTAGCTCACACATACACCTAATAGACAGGTCATGTGACTGACAGCTGGCGTATTTCCTATATGGTACATTTGTTGCTCTTGTAGTTTGTCTGCTTATTAATCACATTTTTATATTTGAAGGATAATACCAGACTTGTGTGTGATTTAGGGCGAGTTTCGTGTGTCAAGTTGTGTGTGTTGAGTTGTGTGTACATGCATGTAGCGACTTTTGTGAGATGAGTTTTGTGTGGTGACATGCTTGTAGCAACTTTTTGTGTGTCGAGTTGCATGTGACAGGTTAGTGTAGCAAGTTGTGCGCAGCAAGTTTTGCGCATGGCGAGTTTTCCCATGAGGTGAGTTTTGCATGTGTGGCGAGTTTTGTGTGAGCCTAGTTTTGCATGTGGCGAGTTTTGCACGTGGCGAGTTTTGAGCGGCGACTTTTGTGTTTTAACTTTTATGTGGCGAGGTTGGTGTATGTGTGGTGAAATGTGTGCTCAGGGTGGTATATGTGTTCAAGCACGTGGTAGTGTGTGGTGCATTTTGTGTGTGTGTTCATATCCCTGTGTGTGGTGAGTATCCCATGTCGAGGCACCACCTTAGCAACTGTACGGTATATACTCTTTGGCGCCATCGCTCTCATTCTTTAAGTCCCCCTTGTTCACATCTGGCAGCTGTCAATTTGCCTCCAACACTTTTCCTTTCACTTTTTCCCCATTATGTAGATAGGGGCAAATTTGTTTGGTGAATTGGAAAGCGTGGGGTTAAAATTTCACCTCACAACATAGCCTATGACGCTCTCGGGGTCCAGACGTGTGACTGTGCAAAGTTTTGTGGCTGTAGCTGCGACGCCTCCAACACTTTTCCTTTCACTTTTTCCCCATTATGTAGATAGGGGCAAAATTGTTTGGTGAATTGGAAAGCGCGGGTTTAAAATTTCACCTCACAACATAGCCTATGACGCTCTCGGGGTCCAGACGTGTGACTGTGCAAAATTTTGTGGCTGAAGCTGCGACGCCTCCAACACTTTTCCTTTCACTTTTTCCTCATTATGTAGATAGGAGCAAAATTGTTTGGTGAATTGGAAAGCGCGGGGTTAAAATTTCACCTCACAACATAGCCTATGACGCTCTCGGGGTCCAGATGTGTGACTGTGCAAAATTTTGTGGCTGTAGCTGCGACGGTGCAGATGCCAATCCCGGACATACATACATACATACACACACACATACACACACACATTCAGCTTTATATATTAGATATAGTATAATACACAGCCCATAGTCATCCATATAGTAGAATGTACAGCCCATAGTCTTCCTTGTATTAGAATGCACAGTCCATCGTCATCCATGTAGTAGAATGCACAACCCATAGTCCTCCATGTAGTAGAATGCACAGTCCATAGTCATCCATGTAGTAGAATCCATAGCCCATAGTCATCCATATAGTGTAATGCACAGCCCATAGTCCTCCATATAATATAATACACAGCCCATAGTCCTCCATATAGTATAATGCACAGCCCATAGTCCTCCATGTAATATAATGTACCCCCCATAGTTCTCCATATAATGTAATGCAATTTCATATATAATGCACAGCCCATAGTCAAATTAGTATAATACACAGTGAATATTCTTCATATATGATAATGCACAGTCCACATCCCTCCATATAATATAATGCACCTCCATATGTAATGCACAGTCTGTAGCAATCCGTATAATGCACAGCCAATAGTCATCCATGTAGTGTAAAGCACAGCCAATAGTCTTCCTTGCAATATAATGCACAGCCTATAGTCATCCTTGTATTAGAATGCACAGTCCATAGTCACCCATATATTATAATGCATAGCCCATAGTTATCTATGTAGTATAATATAGTATAATGCACAGCCCACAGTCATCCATGTAGTGGAATGCACAGCCCATAGTCATCCATGTAGTAGAATGCACAGTCCATAGTCACCCATATATTATAATGCATAGCCCATAGTTATCTATATAGTATAATATAGTATAATGCACAGCCCATAGTCATCCATGTAGTAGAATGCCAAGCCCATAGTCTTCCTTGTATTAGAATGCACAGTCCATAGTCACCCATATATTATAATGCATAGCCCATAGTTATCTATGTAGTATAATATAGTATAATGCACAGCCCATAGTCATCCATGTAGTAGAATGCAAATCCCATAGTCTTCCTTGTATTAGAATGAACAGTCCATAGTCATCCATGTAGTAGAATGCACAGCGCATAGTCTTCCTTGTATAAGAATGCATAGCCCATAGTTATCTATATAGTATAATATAGTATAATGCACAGCCCATAGTCTTCCCTGTATTAGAATGCACAGTCCATAGTCATCCATGTAGTAGAATGCACAGTCCATAGTCATCCATGTAGTAGAATGCACAGTCCATAGTCACCCATGTATTATAATGCATAGGCCATAGTTATCGATATAGTATAATATATTATAATGCATAGCCCATAGTCATCCATATAGTAGAATGCACAGTCCATAGTCACCCATGTATTACAATGCACAGCCCATAGCTATCTATATAGTATAATATAGTATAATACACAGCCCATAGTCATCCATGTAGTAGAATGCACAGCCCATAGTCATCCATGTAGTAGAATGCATAGCCCATAGTTATCTATATAGTATAATATAGTATAATACACAGTCCATAGTCATCCATGTAGTAGAATGCACAGCCCATAGTCTTCCTTGTATTAGATTGCACAGCCCATAGTCATCCATGTAGTAGAATGCATAGCCCATAGTCACCCATGTATTATAATGCATAGCCCATAGTTATCTATATAGTATAATACACAGCCCATAGCCATCCATGTAGTAGAATGCACAGCCCATAGTCATCCATGTAGTAGAATGCACAGTCCATAGTCACCCATGTATTATAATGCATAGGCCATAGTTATCTATATAGTATAATATAGTATAATACACAGTCCATAGTCATCCATGTAGTAGAATGCACAGCCTATAGTCTTCCTTGTATTAGAATGCACAGCCCATAGTCATCCATGTAGTAGAATGCATAGCCCATAGTCACCCATGTATTATAATGCATAGCCCATAGTTATCTATATAGTATAATATAGTATAATACGCAGCCCATAGTCATCCATGTAGTAGAATGCACAGCCCATAGTCTTCCTTGTATTAGAATGCACAGTCCATAGTCATCCATGTAGTAGAATGCATAGCCCATAGTCATCCATGTAGTAGAATGCAGAGTCCATAGTCACCCATGTATTATAATGCATAGCCCATAGTTATCTATATAGTATAATATAGTGTAATACACAGCCCATAGTCATCCATGTACTATAATGCACAGCCCATAGTCATCCATGTAGTAGAATGCACAGTCCATAGTCACCCATGTATTATAATGCATAGCCCATAGTTATCGATATAGTATAATATAGTATAATACACAGCCCATAGTCATTTATGTAGTAGAATGCACAGCCCATAGTCATCCATGTAGTAGAATGCATAGTCCATAGTCACCCATGTATTATAATGCATAGCCCATAGTTATATCTATATAGTATAAGATAGTATAATACACAGCCCATAGTCATCCATTTAGTAGAATGCACAGCCCATAGTCATCCATGTAGTAGAATGCACAGCCCATAGTCATCCATGTAGTAGAATGCACAGTCCATAGTCTTCCTTGTATTAGAATGCACAGTCCATAGTCATCCATATAGTAGAATGCACAGCTCATAGTCATCCATGTAGTAGAATGCACATTCCATAGTCACACATGTATTATAATGCATAGCCCATAGTTATCTATATAGTATAATATAGTATAATACACAGCCCATAGTCATCCATATAGTAGAATGTACAGCCCATAGTCTTCCTTGTATTAGAATGCACAGTCCATAGTCATCCATGTAGTAGAATGCACAACCCATAGTCCTCCATGTAGTAGAATGCACAGTCCATAGTCATCCATGTTGTAGAATGCACAGCCCATAGTCATCCATGTAGTAGAATGCACAGCCCATAGTCATCCATGTACTAGAATGCACAGTCCATAGTCACCCATGTATTATAATGCATAGCCCATAGTTATCTATATAGTATAATATAGTATAATACACAGCCCATAGTCATCCATATAGTAGAATGCACAGCCCATAGTCATCCATGTAGTAGAATGCACAGCCCATAGTCATCCATATAGTAGAATGCACAGCCCATAGTCTTCCTTGTATTAGAATGCACAGTCCATAGTCATCCATATAGTAGAATACTACATGGATGACTATGGGCTGTGCATTCTACTATATGGATGACTATGGACTGTGCATTCTAATACAAGGAAGACTATGGGCTGTACATTCTACTATATGGATGACTATGGGCTGTGTATTATACTATATTATACTATACTAGCTGAAGAGCCCGGCGTTGCCTGGGCATAGTAAATATCTGTTGTTAGTTATAGCACCTCACTTATCTTATTTTCCCATCACGCCTCTCATTTTCCCAATCACATTTTTCATTTTCTCCCTCACACCTCTCATTTTCTCGCTCATTCCTCTCATTCCCCCCTAACACTTGTCATTTCGACCTCACATCTGTCATTTTCCGATCACTCCACTTTTTTCCCTCCTCTCATTTTGCACTCACACCTTTTCATTTTCACCTCACACCTCTCATTTTCACCTCAGTATATACATGTTTGTCATGTCCCTTATGTATAGTATACACCTGTATGTCATCTCCTGTATATAGTATATACCTGTATGTCATCTCCCCTGTATATAGTATATACTGTACCTGCTGTGTGTCATCTCCCCTGTATATAGTATATACCTGTATGTCATCTTCTATATATAGTATATACCTGTATGTCATCTCCTCCTGTATATAGTATATACCTGTGTGTCATCTCCTCCTGTATATAGTATATACCTGTATGTCATCTCCTCCTGTATATAGTATGTACCTGTATGTCATCTCCTCCTCTATATAGTATATACCTGTGTGTCATCTCTCATGTATATAGTATATATCTGTGTGTCATCATCTCTGTATATAGTATATACCTGTGTGTCATCTCCTCCTGTATTAGACCTTGTTCACACGTTATTTGCTCAGTATTTTTACCTCAGTATTTGTAAGCTAAATTGGCAGCCTGATAAATCCCCAGCCAACAGGAAGCCCTCCCCCTGGCAGTATATATTAGCTCACACATACACATAATAGACAGGTCATGTGACTGACAGCTGCCGTATTTCCTATATGGTACATTTGTTGCTCTTGTAGTTTGTTTGCTTATTAATCAGATTTTTATTTTTGAAGGATAATACCAGACTTGTGTGTGTTTTAGGGCTAGTTTCGTTTGTCAAGTTGTGTGTGTTGAGTTGCGTGTGGCGACATGCATGTAGCGACTTTTGCGAGATGAGTTTTGTGTGGCAACATGCGTGTAGCAACTTTTTGTGTGTCGAGTTGCATGTGACAGGTAAGTGTAGCAAGTTGTGTGCAGCAAGTTTTGCGCATGGCGAGTTTTGCGCGTGGCGAGTTTTATGTGTGGTGCCTTTTGAGTATGTGCAAGTTTTGCGTGAGGCAACTTTTGCATGTGTTGCAACTTTTGTGCATGTGGCAATTTTTCCGCGTGTGCAAGTTTTGCATGTGGCGAGTTTTCCGTGAGGTGAGTTTTGCACTTGTGGCGAGTTTTGCGTGAGCCTAGTTTTTGCATGTGGCGAGTTTTGCGCGTGGCGAGTTTTGAGCGGCGACTTTTGTGTTTTGACTTTTATGTGGCGAGGTTGGTGTATGTGTGGTGAAATGTGTGCTGAGGGTAATATGTGTTCAAGCACGTGGTAGTGTGTGGCGCATTTTGTGTGTGTGGTCATATCCCCGTGTGTAGGGAGTATCCCATGTCGGGACCCCACCTTAGCAACTGTACGGTATATACTCTGTGGCGCCATCGCTCTCACTCTTTAAGTCCCACTTGTTCACATCTGGCAGCTGTCAATTTGCCTCCAACACTTTTCCTTTCACTTTTCCCCATTATGTAGATAGGGGCAAAATTGTTTGGTGAATTGGAAAGCGCAGGTTTAAAATTTCACCTCACAACATAGCCTATGACGCTCTCGGGGTCCAGACGTGTGACTGTGCAAAATTTTGTGGCTGTAGCTGCGACGGTGCAGATGCCAATCCCGGACATACATACATACATACATACATACATACATACATACATACATACATACATACACACACACATACACACACACATTCAGCTTTATATATTAGATATAGTATAATACACAGCCCATAGTCTTCCTTGTATTAGAATGCACAGTCCATAGTCATCCATATAGTAGAATGTACAGCCCATAGTCTTCCTTGTATTAGAATTCAGTCTATAGTCATCCATATAGTAGAATGCACAGCCCCATATAGTAGAATGCACAGCCCATAGTCATCCATGTAGTAGAATGCACAGTCCATAGTCACCCATGTATTATAATGCATAGCCCAGAGTTATCTATATAGTATAATATAGTATAATACACAGCCCATAGTCATCCATATAGTAGAATGTACAGCCCATAATCTTCCTTGTATTAGAATGCACAGCCCATAGTCATCCATGTAGTAGAATGCACAGCCCATAGTCATCCATGTAGTAGAATGCACAGTCCATAGTCACCCATGTATTATAATGCATAGCCCATAGTTACCTATATAGTATAATATAGTATAATACACAGCCCATAATCATCCATATAGTAGAATGTACAGCCCATAGTCTTCCTTGTATTAGAATGCACAGCCCATAGTCATCCATGTAGTAGAATGCACAGTCCATAGTCACCCATGTATTATAATGCATAGCCCATAGTTATCGATATAGTATAATATAGTATAATACACAGCCCATAGTCATCCATATAGTAGAATGTACAGCCCATAGTCTTCCTTGTATTAGAATGCACAGCCCATAGTCATCCATGTAGTAGAATGCACAGTCCATAGTCATCCATATAGTAGAATGCACAGCCCATAGTCATCCATATAGTAGAATGCACAGCCCATAGTCTTCCTTGTATTAGAATGCACAGCCCATAGTCATCCATGTAGTAGAATGCACAGTCCATAGTCACCCATGTATTATAATGCATAGCCGATAGTTATCTATATACTATAATATAGCATTATACACAGCCCATAGTCATCCATGTAGTAGAATGCACAGCCCATAGTCATCCATGTAGTAGAATGCACAGTCCATAGTCACCCATGTATTATAATGCATAGCCCATAGTTATCTACATAGTATAATATAGTATAATACACAGTCCATAGTCATCCATGTAGTAGAATGCACAGCCCATAGTCTTCCTTGTATTAGAATGCACAGCCCATAGTCATCCATGTAGTAGAATGCATAGCCCATAGTCACCCATGTATTATAATGCATAGCCCATAGTTATCCATATAGTATAATATAGTATAATACACAGCCCATAGTCATCCATGTAGTAGAATGCACAGCCCATAGTCATCCATGTAGTAGAATGCACAGCCCATAGTCTTCCTTGTATTAGAATGCACAGTCCATAGTCACCCATGTATTATAATGCATAGCCCATAGTTACCTATATAGTATAATATAGTATAATACACAGCCCATAATCATCCATATAGTAGAATGTACAGCCCATAGTCTTCCTTGTATTAGAATGCACAGCCCATAGTCATCCATGTAGTAGAATGCACAGTCCATAGTCACCCATGTATTATAATGCATAGCCCATAGTTATCGATATAGTATAATATAGTATAATACACAGCCCATAGTCATCCATATAGTAGAATGTACAGCCCATAGTCTTCCTTGTATTAGAATGCACAGCCCATAGTCATCCATGTAGTAGAATGCACAGTCCATAGTCATCCATATAGTAGAATGCACAGCCCATAGTCATCCATATAGTAGAATGCACAGCCCATAGTCTTCCTTGTATTAGAATGCACAGCCCATAGTCATCCATGTAGTAGAATGCACAGTCCATAGTCACCCATGTATTATAATGCATAGCCGATAGTTATCTATATACTATAATATAGCATTATACACAGCCCATAGTCATCCATGTAGTAGAATGCACAGCCCATAGTCATCCATGTAGTAGAATGCACAGTCCATAGTCACCCATGTATTATAATGCATAGCCCATAGTTATCTACATAGTATAATATAGTATAATACACAGTCCATAGTCATCCATGTAGTAGAATGCACAGCCCATAGTCTTCCTTGTATTAGAATGCACAGCCCATAGTCATCCATGTAGTAGAATGCATAGCCCATAGTCACCCATGTATTATAATGCATAGCCCATAGTTATCCATATAGTATAATATAGTATAATACACAGCCCATAGTCATCCATGTAGTAGAATGCACAGCCCATAGTCATCCATGTAGTAGAATGCACAGCCCATAGTCTTCCTTGTATTAGAATGCACAGTCCATAGTCACCCATGTATTATAATGCATAGCCCATAGTTATCGATATAGTATAATATAGTATAATGCACAGCCCATAGTCATCCATGTAGTAGAATGCACAGCCCATAGTCATCCATGTAGTAGAATGCACAGCCCATAGTCATCCATGTAGTAGAATGCACAGCCCATAGTCACCCATGTACAGGTCCTTCTAAAAAAATTAGCATATAGTGTTAAATTTCATTATTTACCATAATGTAATGATTACAATTAAACTTTCATATATTATAGATTCATTATCCACCAACTGAAATTTGTCAGGTCTTTTATTGTTTTAATACTGATGATTTTGGCATATAACTCCTGATAACCCAAAAAACCTGTCTCAATAAATTAGCATATTTCACCCATCCAATCAAATAAAAGTGTTTTTTAATAACAAACAAAAAAACCATCAAATAATAATGTTCAGTTATGCACTCAATACTTGGTTGGGAATCCTTTGGCAGAAATGACTGCTTCAATGCGGCGTGGCATGGAGGCAATCAGCCTGTGACACTGCTGAGATGTTATGGAGGCCCAGGATGCTTCAATAGCGGCCTTAAGCTCAACCAGAGTGTTGGGTCTTGCGTCTCTCAACTTTCTCTTCACAATATCCCACAGATTCTCTATGGGGTTCAGGTCAGGAGAGTTGGCAGGCCAATTGAGCACAGTAATACCATGGTCAGTAAACCATTTACCAGTGGTTTTGGCACTGTGAGCAGGTGCCAGGTCGTGCTGAAAAAATGAAATCTTCATCACCATAAAACATTGACCCTGCCCTTGATGAAACACAGTGGACCAACACCAGCAGCTGACATGGCACCCCACACCATCACTGACTGTGGGTACTTGACACTGGACTTCAGGCATTTTGGCATTTCCTTCTCCCCAGTCTTCCTCCAGACTCTGGCACCTTGATTTCCGAATGACATGCAAAATTTGCTTTCATCAGAAAAAAGTACTTGGGACCACTTAGCAACAGTCCAGTGCTGCTTCTCTGTAGCTCAAAAGTGGCTTTACCTGGGGAATGCGGCACCTGTAGCCCATTTCCTGCACACGCCTGTGCACGGTGGCTCTGGATATTTCCACACCAGACTCAGTCCACTGCTTCCTCAGGTTCCCCAAGGTCTGGAATCGGTCCTTCTCCACAATCTTCCTCAGGGTCCGGTCTCCTCTTCTCATTGTACAGCGTTTTCTGCCACATTGTTTCCTTCCAACAGACTTACCATTGAGGCGCCTTGATACAGCACTCTGGGAACAGCCTATTTGTTGAGAAATTTCTTTCTGGGTCTTACCCTCTTGCTTGAGGGTGTCAATGATGGCCTTCTTGACATCTGTCAGGTCGCTAGTCTTACCCATGATGGGGGTTTTGAGTAATGAACCCGGCAGGGAGTTTATAAAAGCCTCAGGTATCTTTTGCATGTGTTTAGAGTTAATTAGTTGATTCAGAAGATTAGGGTAATAGGTCGTTTAGAGAACCTTTTCTTGATATGCTAATTTATTGAGACAGGTTTTTTGGGTTATCAGGAGTTGTATGCCAAAATCATCAGTATTAAAACAATAAAAGACCTGACAAATTTCAGTTGGTGGATAATGAATCTATAATATATGAAAGTTTAATTGTAATCATTACATTATGGTAAATAATGAAATTTAACACTATATGCTAATTTTTTGAGAAGGACCTGTATTATAATGCATAAGCCATAGTTATCGATATAGTATAATATAGTATAATACACAGCCCATAGTCATCCATGTAGTAGAATGCACAGCCCATAGTCTTCCTTGTATTAGAATGCACAGCCCATAGTCATCCATCTAGTAGAATGCATAGCCCATAGTCATCCATGTAGTAGAATGCATAGTCCATAGTTACCCATGTATTATAATGCATAGGCCATAGTTATCTATATAGTATAATATAGTATAATACACAGCCCATAGTCATCCATGTAGTAGAATGCACAGTCCATAGTCACCCATGTATTATAATGCATACCCATAGTTATCTATATAGTATAATATAGTATAATACACAGCCCATAGTCATCCATGTAGTAGAATGCACAGCCCATAGTCATCCATGTAGTAGAATGCACAGTCCATAGTCATCCATGTAGTAGAATGCACAGTCCATAGTCACCCATGTATTATAATGCATAGCCCATAGTTATCTACATAGTATAATATAGTATAATACACAGTCCATAGTCATCCATGTAGTAGAATGCACAGCCCATAGTCTTCCTTGTATTAGAATGCACAGCCCATAGTCATCCATGTAGTAGAATGCACAGTCCATAGTCATCCATGTAGTAGAATGCACAGCCCACAGTCATCCATGTATTATTATTTATTTATTTATTTATATAGCACCATTGATTCCATGGTGCTGTACATGAGAAGGGGTTACATACAAGTTACAGATATCACATACAGTAAACAAACTAACAATGACAGACTGATACAGAGGGGCGAGGACCCTGCCCTTGCGGGCTTACATTCTACAGGATTACGGGGAAGGAGACAATAGAATACCACAACAAAATAAAAAAGTAAAGAAAAAAACACATTAATGGCCCAAAACTTTTATTTTACTGGGGACAGAACATTGTCACCTCCAAACACTAGTGAGATTACCAGAATACGTACATTGTGTGTCTGCTGAAGATTAACATTAATTTACTTTTACTGCAGATCCTCAGCAAAAGGACTACATTAATAAGAAAGCTTTTGATAAATTCAAGAAGGAACATAAAGTTGTAGCTCAGTCTGTAGAGAATGCTATTCCTTCTGAGCGGTTTGAAGGTAAGTCACTTGTCTGTTTGGCCAACGGTACATGCTGATACAGTTTAAGGGAACTTGTAAACTTCATTTTCCATAGTCATCCAGAAGTATTGCTTTATAGGTCAGTATGCCACACTTCCTACGATACTTCCTTGGTCCAGATCTCTATGCACATATGGCTGCAACTGCTGCAACACAGCTCCATGTAGTAGAATGCACAGCACATAGTCTTCCTTGTATTAGAATGCACAGTCCATAGTCATCCATGTAGTAGAATGCACAGCCCATAGTCATCCATGTAGTAGAATGCATAGTCCATAGTCACCCATGTATTATAATGCATAGCCCATAGTTATCTATATAGTATAATATAGTATAATACACAGCCCATAGTCATCCATGTAGTAGAATGCACAGTCCATAGTCACCCATGTATTATAATGCATAGCCCATAGTTATCGATATAGTATAATATAGTATAATACACAGCCCATAGTCATCCATATAGTAGAATGTACAGCCCATAGTCTTCCTTGTATTAGAATGCACAGCCCATAGTCATCCATGTAGTAGAATGCACAGTCCATAGTCATCCATATAGTAGAATGCACAGCCCATAGTCATCCATATAGTAGAATGCACAGCCCATAGTCTTCCTTGTATTAGAATGCACAGCCCATAGTCATCCATGTAGTAGAATGCACAGTCCATAGTCATCCATATAGTAGAATGCACAGCCCATAGTCATCCATATAGTAGAATGTACAGCCCATAGTCTTCCTTGTATTAGAATGCACAGCCCATAGTCATCCATGTAGTAGAATGCACAGCCCATAGTCATCCATGTAGTAGAGTGCACAGTCCATAGTCACCCATGTATTATAATGCATAGCCCAGAGTTATCTATATAGTATAATATAGTATAATACACAGCCCATAGTCATCCACATAGTAGAATGTACAGCCCATAGTCTTCCTTGTATTAGAATGCTCAGCCCACAGTCATCCATGTAGTAGAATGCACAGTCCATAGTCACACATGTATTATAATGCATAGCCCATAGTTATCTATATAGTATAATATAGTATAATACACAGCCCATAGTCATCCATATAGTAGAATGTACAGCCCATAGTCTTCCTTGTACTAGAATGCACAGCCCATAGTCATCCATGTAGTAGAATGCACAGTCCATAGTCATCCATATAGTAGAATGCACAGCCCATAGTCATCCATATAGTAGAATGCACAGCCCATAGTCTTCCTTGTATTACAATGCACAGCCCATAGTCATCCATGTAGTAGAATGCACAGTCCATAGTCATCCATATAGTAGAATGCACAGCCCATAGTCATCCATATAGTAGAATGCACAGCCCATAGTCTTCCTTGTATTAGAATGCACAGTCCATAGTCACCCATGTATTATAATGCATAGCCCATAGTTATCTATATACTATAATATAGTATAATACACAGCCCATAGTCATCCATGTAGTAGAATGCACAGCCCATAGTCATCCATGTAGTAGAATGCACAGCCCATAGTCATCCATGTAGTAGAATGCACAGTCCATAGTCACCCATGTATTTTAATGCATAGCCCATAGTTATCTACATAGTATAATATAGTATAATACACAGTCCCTAGTCATCCATGTAGTAGAATGCACAGCCCATAGTCTTCCTTGTATTAGAATGCACAGTCCATAGTCACCCATGTATTATAATGCATAGGCCATAGTTATCGATATAGTATAATACACAGCCCATAGTCATCCATGTAGTAGAATGCACAGCCCATAGTCTTCCTTGTATTAGAATGCACAGCCCATAGTCATCCATGTAGTAGAATGCATAGCCCATAGTCATCCATGTAGTAGAATGCACAGTCCATAGTCACCCATGTATTATAATGCATAGGCCATAGTTACCGATATAGTATAATATAGTATAATACACAGCCCATAGTCATCCATGTAGTAGAATGCACAGCCCACAGTCATCCATGTATTATTATTTATTTATTTATATAGCACCATTGATTCCATGGTGCTGTACATGAGAAGGGGTTACATACAAGTTACAGATATCACATACAGTAAACAAACTAACAATGACAGACTGATACAGAGGGGCGAGGACCCTGCCCTTGCGGGCTTACATTCTACAGGATTATGGGGAAGGAGACAATAGAATACCACAACAAAATAAAAAAGTAAAGAAAAAAACACATTAATGGCCCAAAACTTTTATTTTACTGGGGACAGAACATTGTCACCTCCAAACACTAGTGAGATTACCAGAATACGTACATTGTGTGTCTGCTGAAGATTAACATTAATTTACTTTTACTGCAGATCCTCAGCAAAAGGACTACATTAATAAGAAAGCTTTTGATAAATTCAAGAAGGAACATAAAGTTGTAGCTCAGTCTGTAGAGAATGCTATTCCTTCTGAGCGGTTTGAAGGTAAGTCACTTGTCTGTTTGGCCAACGGTACATGCTGATACAGTTTAAGGGAACTTGTAAACTTCATTTTCCATAGTCATCCAGAAGTATTGCTTTATAGGTCAGTATGCCACACTTCCTACGATACTTCCTTGGTCCAGATCTCTATGCAAATATGGCTGCAACTGCTGCCAACACAGCTCCATGTAGTAGAATGCACAGCCCATAGTCTTCCTTGTATTAGAATGCACAGTCCATAGTCATCCATGTAGTAGAATGCACAGCCCATAGTCATCCATGTAGTAGAATGCATAGTCCATAGTCACCCATGTATTATAATGCATAGCCCATAGTTATCTATATAGTATAATATAGTATAATACACAGCCCATAGTCATCCATGTAGTAGAATGCACAGCCCATAGTCATCCATGTAATAGAATGCACAGTCCATAGTCACCCATGTATTATAATGCATAGCCCATAGTTATCTATATAGTATAATATAGTATAATACACAGCCCATAGTCATCCATGTAGTAGAATGCACAGCCCATAGTCATCCATGTAGTAGAATGTACAGCCCATAGTCATCCATGTAGTAGAATGCACAGTCCATAGTCATCCATATAGTAGGGCAGCACGGTGGCTCAGTGGATAGCACTGCAGCCTTGCAGCGCTGGGGTCCTGGGTTCGAATCCCACCCAGGACAACATCTGCAAAGAGTTTGTATGTTCTCTCCGTGTTTGCGTGGGTTTCCTCCGGGCACTCCGGTTTCCTCCCACATTCCAAAGACATACTGATAGGGAATCTAGATTGTGAGCCCCATCGGGGACAGTGATGATAATGTGTGCAAAAACTGTAAAGCGCTGCGGAATATGTTAGCGCTATATAAAAATAAAGATTATTTATTATTTATTTATTTATAGAATGCACAGTCCATAGTCACCCATATAGTAGAATGTACAGCCCATAGTCTTCCTTGTATTAGAATGCACAGTCCATAGTCATCCATATAGTAGAATGCACAGCCCATAGTCATCCATGTCGTAGAATGCACAGTCCATAGTCACACATGTATTATAATGCATAACCCATAGTTATCTATATAGTATAATATAGTATAATACACAGTCCATAGTCATCCATATAGTAGAATGTACAGCCCATAGTCTTCCTTGTATTAGAATTCACAGTCCATAGTCATCCATATAGTAGAATGCACAGCCCCATATAGTAGAATGCACAGCCCATAGTCATCCATGTAGTAGAATGCACAGTCCATAGTCACACATGTATTATAATGCATAGCCCATAGTTATCTATATAGTATAATATAGTATAATACACAGCCCATAGTCATCCATATAGTAGAATGTACAGCCCATAGTCTTCCTTGTATTAGAATGCACAGCCCATAGTCATCCATGTAGTAGAATGCACAGCCCATAGTCATCCATGTAGTAGAGTGCACAGTCCATAGTCACCCATGTATTATAATGCATAGCCCAGAGTTATCTATATAGTATAATATAGTATAATACACAGCCCATAGTCATCCATATAGTAGAATGTACAGCCCATAATCTTCCTTGTATTAGAATGCACAGCCCATAGTCATCCATGTAGTAGAATGCACAGCCCATAGTCTCCATGTAGTAGAATGCACAGTCCATAGTCACCCATGTATTATAATGCATAGCCCATAGTTACCTATATAGTATAATATAGTATAATACACAGCCCATAATCATCCATATAGTAGAATGTACAGCCCATAGTCTTCCTTGTATTAGAATGCACAGCCCATAGTCATCCATGTAGTAGAATGCACAGTCCATAGTCACCCATGTATTATAATGCATAGCCCATAGTTATCGATATAGTATAATATAGTATAATACACAGCCCATAGTCATCCATATAGTAGAATGTACAGCCCATAGTCTTCATTGTATTAGAATGCACAGCTAATAGTCATCCATGTAGTAGAATGCACAGTCCATAGTCATCCATATAGTAGAATGCACAGCCCATAGTCATCCATATAGTAGAATGCACAGCCCATAGTCTTCCTTGTATTAGAATGCACAGCCCATAGTCATCCATGTAGTAGAAGGCACAGTCCATAGTCACCCATGTATTATAATGCATAGCCGATAGTTATCTATATACTATAATATAGCATTATACACAGCCCATAGTCATCCATGTAGTAGAATGCACAGCCCAGTCATCCATGTAGTAGAATGCACAGTCCATAGTCACCCATGTTTTATAATGCATAGCCCATAGTTATCTACATAGTATAATATAGTATAATACACAGTCCATAGTCATCCATGTAGTAGAATGCACAGCCCATAGTCTTCCTTGTATTAGAATGCACAGCCCATAGTCATCCATGTAGTAGAATGCATAGCCCATAGTCACCCATGTATTATAATGCATAGCCCATAGTTATCCATATAGTATAATATAGTATAATACACAGCCCATAGTCATCCATGTAGTAGAATGCACAGCCCATAGTCATCCATGTAGTAGAATGCACAGCCCATAGCCTTCCTTGTATTAGAATGCACAGTCCATAGTCACCCATGTATTATAATGCATAGCCCATAGTTATCGATATAGTATAATATAGTATAATGCACAGCCCATAGTCATCCATGTAGTAGAATGCACAGCCCATAGTCATCCATGTAGTAGAATGCACAGCCCATATTCATCCATGTAGTAGAATGCACAGTCCATAGTCACCCATGTATTATAATGCATAGGCCATAGTTATCGATATAGTATAATATAGTATAATACACAGCCCATAGTCCTCCATGTAGTAGAATGCACAGCCCATAGTCTTCCTTGTATTAGAATGCACAGCCAATAGTCATCCATCTAGTAGAATGCATAGCCCATAGTCATCCATGTAGTAGAATGCATAGTCCATAGTTACCCATGTATTATAATGCATAGGCCATAGTTATCTATATAGTATAATATAGTATAATACACAGCCCATAGTCATCCATGTAGTAGAATGCACAGTCCATAGTCACCCATGTATTATAATGCATAGCCCATAGTTATCTACATAGTATAATATAGTATAATACACAGTCCATAGTCATCCATGTAGTAGAATACACAGCCCATAGTCTTCCTTGTATTAGAATGCACAGCCCATAGTCATCCATGTAGTATAATACACAGTCCATAGTCATCCATGTAGTAGAATGTACAGCCCATAGTCATCCATGTAGTAGAATGCACAGCCCATAGTCATCCATGTAGTAGAATGCACAGTCCATAGTCACCCATGTATTATAATGCATAGCCCATAGTTATCGATATAGTATAATATAGTATAATGCACAGCCCATAGTCATCCATGTAGTAGAATGCACAGCCCATAGTCATCCATGTAGTAGAATGCACAGCCCATAGTCATCCATGTAGTAGAATGCACAGTCCATAGTCACCCATGTATTATAATGCATAGGCCATAGTTATCGATATAGTATAATATAGTATAATACACAGCCCATAGTCATCCATGTAGTAGAATGCACAGCCCATAGTCTTCCTTGTATTAGAATGCACAGCCCATAGTCATCCATCTAGTAGAATGCATAGCCCATAGTCATCCATGTAGTAGAATGCATAGTCCATAGTTACCCATGTATTATAATGCATAGGCCATAGTTATCTATATAGTATAATATAGTATAATACACAGCCCATAGTCATCCATGTAGTAGAATGCACAGTCCATAGTCACCCATGTATTATAATGCATAGCCCATAGTTATCTATATAGTATAATATAGTATAATACACAGCCCATAGTCATCCATGTAGTAGAATGCACAGCCCATAGTCATCCATGTAGTAGAATGCACAGTCCATAGTCACCCATGTATTATAATGCATAGCCCATAGTTATCTACATAGTATAATATAGTATAATACACAGTCCATAGTCATCCATGTAGTAGAATGCACAGCCCATAGTCTTCCTTGTATTAGAATGCACAGCCCATAGTCATCCATGTAGTATAATACACAGTCCATAGTCATCCATGTAGTAGAATGCACAGCCCATAGTCATCCATGTAGTAGAATGCACAGTCCATAGTCACCCATGTATTATAATGCATAGCCCATAGTTATCTACATAGTATAATATAGTATAATACACAGTCCATAGTCATCCATGTATTAGAATGCACAGCCCATAGTCTTCCTTGTATTAGAATGCACAGCCCATAGTCATCGATGTAGTATAATACACAGTCCATAGTCCTCCATGTAGTAGAATGCACAGCCCATAGTCTTCCTTGTATTAGAATGCACAGCCCATAGTCATCCATGTAGTAGAATGCACAGTCCATAGTCACCCATGTATTATAATGCATAGCCCATAGTTATCTATATGATATAATATAGTATAATACACAGCCCATAGTCATCCATATAGTAGAATGTACAGCCCATAGTCTTCATTGTATTAGAATGCACAGCCAATAGTCATCCATGTAGTAGAATGCACAGTCCATAGTCATCCATATAGTAGAATGCACAGCCCATAGTCATCCATATAGTAGAATGCACAGCCCATAGTCTTCCTTGTATTAGAATGCACAGCCCATAGTCATCCATGTAGTAGAATGCACAGTCCATAGTCACCCATGTATTATAATGCATAGCCGATAGTTATCTATATACTATAATATAGCATTATACACAGCCCATAGTCATCCATGTAGTAGAATGCACAGCCCATAGTCATACATGTAGTAGAATGCACAGTCCATAGTCACCCATGTATTATAATGCATAGCCCATAGTTATCTACATAGTATAATATAGTATAATACACAGTCCATAGTCATCATGTAGTAGAATGCACAGCCCATAGTCTTCCTTGTATTAGAATGCACAGCCCATAGTCATCCATGTAGTAGAATGCATAGCCCATAGTCACCCATGTATTATAATGCATAGCCCATAGTTATCCATATAGTATAATATAGTATAATACACAGCCCATAGTCATCCATGTAGTAGAATGCACAGCCCATAGTCATCCATGTAGTAGAATGCACAGCCCATAGTCTTCCTTGTATTAGAATGCTCAGTCCATAGTCACCCATGTATTATAATGCATAGCCCATAGTTATCGATATAGTATAATATAGTATAATGCACAGCCCATAGTCATCCATGTAGTAGAATGCACAGCCCGTAGTCATCCATGTAGTAGAATGCACAGCCCATAGTCATCCATGTAGTAGAATGCACAGTCCGTAGTCACCCATGTATTATAATGCATAGGCCATAGTTATCGATATAGTATAATATAGTATAATACACAGCCCATAGTCATCCATGTAGTAGAATGCACAGCCCATAGTCTTTCTTGTATTAGAATGCACAGCCCATAGTCATCCATCTAGTAGAATGCATAGCCCATAGTCATCCATGTAGTAGAATGCATAGTCCATAGTTACCCATGTATTATAATGCATAGGCCATAGTTATCTATATAGTATAATATAGTATAATACACAGCCCATAGTCATCCATGTAGTAGAATGCACAGTCCATAGTCACCCATGTATTATAATGCATAGCCCATAGTTATCTATATAGTATAATATAGTATAATACACAGCCCATAGTCATCCATGTAGTAGAATGCACAGCCCATAGTCATCCATGTAGTAGAATGCACAGTCCATAGTCACCCATGTATTATAATGCATAGCCCATAGTTATCTACATAGTATAATATAGTATAATACACAGTCCATAGTCATCCATGTAGTAGAATGCACAGCCCATAGTCTTCCTTGTATTAGAATGCACAGCCCATAGTCATCCATGTAGTATAATACACAGTCCATAGTCATCCATGTAGTAGAATGCACAGCCCATAGTCATCCATGTAGTAGAATGCACAGTCCATGGTCACCCATGTATTATAATGCATAGCCCATAGTTATCTACATAGTATAATATAGTATAATACACAGTCCATAGTCATCCATGTATTAGAATGCACAGCCCATAGTCTTCCTTGTATTAGAATGCACAGCCCATAGTCATTGATGTAGTATAATACACAGTCCATAGTCCTCTATGTAGTAGAATGCACAGCCCATAGTCTTCCTTGTATTAGAATGCACAGCCCATAGTCATCCATGTAGTAGAATGCACAGTCCATAGTCACCCATGTATTATAATGCATAGCCCATAGTTATCTATATGATATAATTTAGTATAATACACAGCCCATAGTCATCCATGTAGTAGAATGCACAGTCCATAGTCATCCATGTAGTAGAATGCACAGTCCATAGTCACCCATGTATTATAATGCATAGCCCATAGTTATCTACATAGTATAATATAGTATAATACACTGTCCATAGTCATCCATGTAGTAGAATGCACAGCCCATAGTCTTCCTTGTATTAGAATGCACAGCCCATAGTCATCCATGTAGTATAATACACAGTCCATAGTCATCCATGTAGTAGAATGCACAGCCCATAGTCATCCATGTAGTAGAATGCACAGTCCATGGTCACCCATGTATTATAATGCATAGCCCATAGTTATCTACATAATATAATATAGTATAATACACAGTCCATAGTCATCCATCTATTAGAATGCACAGCCCATAGTTATCTATATGATATAATATAGTATAATACACAGCCCATGGTCATCCATATAGTAGAATGTACAGCCCATAGTCTTCATTGTATTAGAATGCACAGCCAATAGTCATCCATGTAGTAGAATGCACAGTCCATAGTCATCCATATAGTAGAATGCACAGCCCATAGTCATCCATATAGTAGAATGCACAGCCCATAGTCTTCCTTGTATTAGAATGCACAGCCCATAGTCATCCATGTAGTAGAATGCACAGTCCATAGTCACCCATGTATTATAATGCATAGCCGATAGTTATCTATATACTATAATATAGCATTATACACAGCCCATAGTCATCCATGTAGTAGAATGCACAGCCCATAGTCATCCATGTAGTAGAATGCAGATTCCATAGTCACCCATGTATTATAATGCATAGCCCATAGTTATCTACATAGTATAATATAGTATAATACACAGTCCATAGTCATCATGTAGTAGAATGCACAGCCCATAGTCTTCCTTGTATTAGAATGCACAGCCCATAGTCATCCATGTAGTAGAATGCATAGCCCATAGTCACCCATGTATTATAATGCATAGCCCATAGTTATCCATATAGTATAATATAGTATAATACACAGCCCATAGTCATCCATGTAGTAGAATGCACAGCCCATTGTCATCCATGTAGTAGAATGCACAGCCCATAGTCTTCCTTGTATTAGAATGCTCAGTCCATAGTCACCCATGTATTATAATGCATAGCCCATAGTTATCGATATAGTATAATATAGTATAATGCACAGCCCATAGTCATCCATGTAGTAGAATGCACAGCCCATAGTCATCCATGTAGTAGAATGCACAGCCCATAGTCATCCATGTAGTAGAATGCACAGTCCGTAGTCACCCATGTATTATAATGCATAGGCCATAGTTATCGATATAGTATAATATAGTATAATACACAGCCCATAGTCATCCATGTAGTAGAATGCACAGCCCATAGTCTTCCTTGTATTAGAATGCACAGCCCATAGTCATCCATCTAGTAGAATGCATAGCCCATAGTCATCCATGTAGTAGAATGCATAGTCCATAGTTACCCATGTATTATAATGCATAGACCATAGTTATCTATATAGTATAATATAGTATAATACACAGCCCATAGTCATCCATGTAGTAGAATGCACAGTCCATAGTCACCCATGTATTATAATGCATAGCCCATAGTTATCTATATAGTATAATATAGTATAATACACAGCCCATAGTCATCCATGTAGTAGAATGCACAGCCCATAGTCATCCATGTAGTAGAATGCACAGTCCATAGTCACCCATGTATTATAATGCATAGCCCATAGTTATCTACATAGTATAATATAGTATAATACACAGTCCATAGTCATCCATGTAGTAGAATGCACAGCCCATAGTCTTCCTTGTATTAGAATGCACAGCCCATAGTCATCCATGTAGTATAATACACAGTCCATAGTCATCCATGTAGTAGAATGCACAGCCCATAGTCATCCATGTAGTAGAATGCACAGTCCATGGTCACCCATGTATTATAATGCATAGCCCATAGTTATCTACATAGTATAATATAGTATAATACACAGTCCATAGTCATCCATGTATTAGAATGCACAGCCCATAGTCTTCCTTGTATTAGAATGCACAGCCCATAGTCATCCATGTAGTAGAATGCACAGTCCATAGTCATCCATGTAGTAGAATGCACAGTCCATAGTCACCCATGTATTATAATGCATAGCCCATAGTTATCTACATAGTATAATATAGTATAATACACAGTCCATAGTCATCCATGTAGTAGAATGCACAGCCCATAGTCTTCCTTGTATTAGAATGCACAGCCCATAGTCATCCATGTAGTATAATACACAGTCCATAGTCATCCATGTAGTAGAATGCACAGCCCATAGTCATCCATGTAGTAGAATGCACAGTCCATGGTCACCCATGTATTATAATGCATAGCCCATAGTTATCTACATAGTATAATATAGTATAATACACAGTCCATAGTCATCCATCTATTAGAATGCACAGCCCATAGTCTTCCTTGTATTAGAATGCACAGCCCATAGTCATCGATGTAGTATAATACACAGTCCATAGTCCTCCATGTAGTAGAATGCACAGCCCATAGTCTTCCTTGTATTAGAATGCACAGCCCATAGTCATCCATGTAGTAGAATGCACAGTCCATAGTCACCCATGTATTATAATGCATAGCCCATAGTTATCTATATGATATAATATAGTATAATACACAGCCCATAGTCATCCATATAGTAGAATGTACAGCCCATAGTCTTCATTGTATTAGAATGCACAGCCAATAGTCATCCATGTAGTAGAATGCACAGTCCATAGTCATCCATATAGTAGAATGCACAGCCCATAGTCATCCATATAGTAGAATGCACAGCCCATAGTCTTCCTTGTATTAGAATGCACAGCCCATAGTCATCCATGTAGTAGAATGCACAGTCCATAGTCACCCATGTATTATAATGCATAGCCGATAGTTATCTATATACTATAATATAGCATTATACACAGCCCATAGTCATCCATGTAGTAGAATGCACAGCCCATAGTCATCCATGTAGTAGAATGCACAGTCCATAGTCACCCATGTATTATAATGCATAGCCCATAGTTATCTACATAGTATAATATAGTATAATACACAGTCCATAGTCATCATGTAGTAGAATGCACAGCCCATAGTCTTCCTTGTATTAGAATGCACAGCCCATAGTCATCCATGTAGTAGAATGCATAGCCCATAGTCACCCATGTATTATAATGCATAGCCCATAGTTATCCATATAGTATAATATAGTATAATACACAGCCCATAGTCATCCATGTAGTAGAATGCACAGCCCATAGTCATCCATGTAGTAGAATGCACAGCCCATAGTCTTCCTTGTATTAGAATGCTCAGTCCATAGTCACCCATGTATTATAATGCATAGCCCATAGTTATCGATATAGTATAATATAGTATAATGCACAGCCCATAGTCATCCATGTAGTAGAATGCACAGCCCATAGTCATCCATGTAGTAGAATGCACAGCCCATAGTCATCCATGTAGTAGAATGCACAGTCCGTAGTCACCCATGTATTATAATGCATAGGCCATAGTTATCGATATAGTATAATATAGTATAATACACAGCCCATAGTCATCCATGTAGTAGAATGCACAGCCCATAGTCTTCCTTGTATTAGAATGCACAGCCCATAGTCATCCATCTAGTAGAATGCATAGCCCATAGTCATCCATGTAGTAGAATGCATAGTCCATAGTTACCCATGTATTATAATGCATAGGCCATAGTTATCTATATAGTATAATATAGTATAATACACAGCCCATAGTCATCCATGTAGTAGAATGCACAGTCCATAGTCACCCATGTATTATAATGCATAGCCCATAGTTATCTATATAGTATAATATAGTATAATACACAGCCCATAGTCATCCATGTAGTAGAATGCACAGCCCATAGTCATCCATGTAGTAGAATGCACAGTCCATAGTCACCCATGTATTATAATGCATAGCCCATAGTTATCTACATAGTATAATATAGTATAATACACAGTCCATAGTCATCCATGTAGTAGAATGCACAGCCCATAGTCTTCCTTGTATTAGAATGCACAGCCCATAGTCATCCATGTAGTATAATACACAGTCCATAGTCATCCATGTAGTAGAATGCACAGCCCATAGTCATCCATGTAGTAGAATGCACAGTCCATGGTCACCCATGTATTATAATGCATAGCCCATAGTTATCTACATAGTATAATATAGTATAATACACAGTCCATAGTCATCCATGTATTAGAATGCACAGCCCATAGTCTTCCTTGTATTAGAATGCACAGCCCATAGTCATTGATGTAGTATAATACACAGTCCATAGTCCTCTATGTAGTAGAATGCACAGCCCATAGTCTTCCTTGTATTAGAATGCACAGCCCATAGTCATCCATGTAGTAGAATGCACAGTCCATAGTCACCCATGTATTATAATGCATAGCCCATAGTTATCTATATGATATAATTTAGTATAATACACAGCCCATAGTCATCCATGTAGTAGAATTCACAGTCCATAGTCATCCATGTAGTAGAATGCATAGTCCATAGTCACCCATGTATTATAATGCATAGCCCATAGTTATCTACATAGTATAATATAGTATAATACACAGTCCATAGTCATCCATGTAGTAGAATGCACAGCCCATAGTCTTCCTTGTATTAGAATGCACAGCCCATAGTCATCCATGTAGTATAATACACAGTCCATAGTCATCCATGTAGTAGAATGCACAGCCCATAGTCATCCATGTAGTAGAATGCACAGTCCATGGTCACCCATGTATTATAATGCATAGCCCATAGTTATCTACATAGTATAATATAGTATAATACACAGTCCATAGTCATCCATGTATTAGAATGCACAGCCCATAGTCTTCCTTGTATTAGAATGCACAGCCCATAGTCATCGATGTAGTATAATACACAGTCCATAGTCCTCCATGTAGTAGAATGCACAGCCCATAGTCTTCCTTGTATTAGAATGCACAGCCCATAGTCATCCATGTAGTAGAATGCACAGTCCATAGTCACCCATGTATTATAATGCATAGCCCATAGTTATCGATATAGTATAATATAGTATAATACACAGCCCATAGTCATCCATGTAGTAGAATGCACAGCCCATAGTCATCCATGTAATAGAATGCACAGTCCATAGTCACCCATGTATTATAATGCATAGCCCATAGTTATCTATATACTATATTACACAGCCCATAGTCATCCTTGTAGTAGAATGCACAGCCCATAGTCATCCATGTAGTAGAATGTACAGCCCATAGTCATCCATGTAGTAGAATGCACAGTCCATAGTCATCCATATAGTAGAATGCACAGTCCATAGTCACCCATATAGTAGAATGTACAGCCCATAGTCTTCCTTGTATTAGAATGCACAGTCCATAGTCATCCATATAGTAGAATGCACAGCCCATAGTCACACATGTATTATAATGCATAACCCATAGTTATCTATATAGTATAATATAGTATAATACACAGTCCATAGTCATCCATATAGTAGAATGTACAGCCCATAGTCTTCCTTGTATTAGAATTCACAGTCCATAGTCATCCATATAGTAGAATGCACAGCCCCATATAGTAGAATGCACAGCCCATAGTCATCCATGTAGTAGAATGCACAGTCCATAGTCACACATGTATTATAATGCATAGCCCATAGTTATCTATATAGTATAATATAGTATAATACACAGCCCATAGTCATCCATATAGTAGAATGTACAGCCCATAGTCTTCCTTGTATTAGAATGCACAGCCCATAGTCATTCATATAGTAGAATGCACAGCCCATAGTCATCCATGTAGTAGAATGCACAGTCCATAGTCACCCATGTATTATAATGCATAGCCCAGAGTTATCTATATAGTATAATATAGTATAATACACAGCCCATAGTCATCCATATAGTAGAATGTACAGCCCATAGTCTTCCTTGTATTAGAATGCACAGCCCATAGTCATCCATGTAGTAGAATGCACAGCCCATAGTCATCCATGTAGTAGAGTACACAGTCCATAGTCACCCATGTATTATAATGCATAGCCCAGAGTTATCTATATAGTATAATATAGTATAATACACAGCCCATAGTCATCCACATAGTAGAATGTACAGCCCATAGTCTTCCTTGTATTAGAATGCTCAGCCCATAGTCATCCATGTAGTAGAATGCACAGTCCATAGTCACACATGTATTATAATGCATAGCCCATAGTTATCTATATAGTATAATATAGTATAATACACAGCCCATAGTCATCCATATAGTAGAATGTACAGCCCATAGTCTTCCTTGTATTAGAATGCACAGCCCATAGTCATCCATGTAGTAGAATGCACAGTCCATAGTCATCCATATAGTAGAATGCACAGCCCATAGTCATCCATATAGTAGAATGCACAGCCCATAGTCTTCCTTGTATTAGAATGCACAGCCCATAGTCATCCATGTAGTAGAATGCACAGTCCATAGTCATCCATATAGTAGAATGCACAGCCCATAGTCATCCATATAGTAGAATGCACAGCCCATAGTCTTCCTTGTATTAGAATGCACAGTCCATAGTCACCCATGTATTATAATGCATAGCCCATAGTTATCTATATACTATAATATAGTATAATACACAGCCCATAGTCATCCATGTAGTAGAATGCAAAGGCCATAGTCATCCATGTAGTAGAATGCACAGCCCATAGTCATCCATGTAGTAGAATGCACAGTCCATAGTCACCCATGTATTTTAATGCATAGCCCATAGTTATCTACATAGTATAATATAGTATAATACACAGTCCCTAGTCATCCATGTAGTAGAATGCACAGCCCATAGTCTTCCTTGTATTAGAATGCACAGCCCATAGTCATCGATGTAGTATAATACACAGTCCATAGTCCTCCATGTAGTAGAATGCACAGCCCATAGTCTTCCTTGT
Source organism: Ranitomeya imitator (assembly GCF_032444005.1). Taxonomy (NCBI): domain Eukaryota; kingdom Metazoa; phylum Chordata; class Amphibia; order Anura; family Dendrobatidae; genus Ranitomeya; species Ranitomeya imitator. Next base: position 525,647,731 of record NC_091282.1, read on the forward strand.
ATTAGAATGCACAGCCCATAGTCATCCATGTAGTAGAATGCACAGTCCATAGTCACCCATGTATTACAGGTCCTTCTCAAAAAATTAGCATATAGTCTTAAATTTCATTATTTACCATAATGTAATGATTACAATTAAACTTTCATATATTATAGATTCATTATCCACCAACTGAAATTTGTCAGGTCTTTTATTGTTTTAATACTGATGATTTTGGCCTACAACTCCTGATAACCCAAAAAATCTGTCTCAATAAATTAGCATATCAAGAAAAGGTTCTCTAAACGACCTATTACCCTAATCTTCTGAATCAACTAATTAACTCTAAACACATGCAAAAGATACCTGAGGCTTTTATAAACTCCCTGCCTGGTTCATTACTCAAAACCCCCATCATGGGTAAGACTAGCGACCTGAAAGATGTCAAGAAGGCCATCATTGACACCCTCAAGCAAGAGGGTAAGACCCAGAAAGAAATTTCTCAACAAATAGGCTGTTCCCAGAGTGCTGTATCAAGGCACCTCAATGGTAAGTCTGTTGGAAGGAAACAATGTGGCAGAAAACGCTGTACAACGAGAAGAGGAGACCGGACCCTGAGGAAGATTGTGGAGAAGGACCGATTCCAGACCTTGGGGAACCTGAGGAAGCAGTGGACTGAGTCTGGTGTGGAAACATCCAGAGCCACCGTGCACAGGCGTGTGCAGGAAATGGGCTACAGGTGCCGCATTCCCCAGGTAAAGCCACTTTTGAGCTACAGAGAAGCAGCACTGGACTGTTGCTAAGTGGTCCCAAGTACTTTTTTCTGATGAAAGCAAATTTTGCATGTCATTCGGAAATCAAGGTGCCAGAGCCTGGAGGAAGACTGGGGAGAAGGAAATGCCAAAATGCCTGAAGTCCAGTGTCAAGTACCGACAGTCAGTGATGGTGTGGGGTGCCATGTCAGCTGCTGGTGTTGGTCCACTGTGTTTCATCAAGGGCAGGGTCAATGCAGCTAGCTATCAGGAGATTTTGGAGCACTTCATGCTTCCATCGGCTGAAATGCTTTATGGAGATGAAGATTTCATTTTTCAGCACGACCTGGCACCTGCTCACAGTGCCAAAACCACTGGTAAATGGTTTACTGACCATGGTATTACTGTGCTCAATTGGCCTGCCAACTCTCCTGACCTGAACCCCATAGAGAATCTGTGGGATATTGTGAAGAGAAAGTTGAGAGACGCAAGACCCAACACTCTGGATGAGCTTAAGGCCGCTATTGAAGCATCCTGGGCCTCCATGACATCTCAGCAGTGTCACAGGCTGATTGCCTCCATGCCACGCCGCATTGAAGCAGTCATTTCTGCCAAAGGATTCCCGACCAAGTATTGAGTGCATAACTGAACATTATTATTTGTTGGTTTTTTTGTTTGTTATTAAAAAACACTTTTATTTGATTGGATGGGTGAAATATGCTAATTTATTGAGACAGGTTTTTTGGGTTATCAGGAGTTGTATGCCAAAATCATCAGTATTAAAACAATAAAAGACCTGACAAATTTCAGTTGGTGGATAATGAATCTATAATATATGAAAGTTTAATTGTAATCATTACATTATGGTAAATAATGAAATTTAACACTATATGCTAATTTTTTGAGAAGGACCTGTATAATGCATAGCCCATAGTTATCGATATAGTATAATATAGTATAATGCACAGCCCATAGTCATCCATGTAGTAGAATGCACAGCCCATAGTCATCCATGTAGTAGAATGCACAGCCCATAGTCATCCATGTAGTAGAATGCACAGTCCATAGTCACCCATGTATTATAATGCATAGGCCATAGTTATCGATATAGTATAATATAGTATAATACACAGCCCATAGTCATCCATGTAGTAGAATGCACAGCCCATAGTCTTCCTTGTATTAGAATGCACAGCCCATAGTCATCCATCTAGTAGAATGCATAGCCCATAGTCATCCATGTAGTAGAATGCATAGTCCATAGTTACCCATGTATTATAATGCATAGGCCATAGTTATCTATATAGTATAATATAGTATAATACACAGCCCATAGTCATCCATGTAGTAGAATGCACAGTCCATAGTCACCCATGTATTATAATGCATAGCCCATAGTTATCTATATAGTATAATATAGTATAATACACAGCCCATAGTCATCCATGTAGTAGAATGCAGAGCCCATAGTCATCCATGTAGTAGAATGCACAGTCCATAGTCACCCATGTATTATAATGCATAGCCCATAGTTATCTACATAGTATAATATAGTATAATACACAGTCCATAGTCATCCATGTAGTAGAATGCACAGCCCATAGTCTTCCTTGTATTAGAATGCACAGCCCATAGTCATCCATGTAGTATAATACACAGTCCATAGTCATCCATGTAGTAGAATGCACAGCCCATAGTCATCCATGTAGTAGAATGCACAATCCATGGTCACCCATGTATTAGAATGCATAGCCCATAGTTATCTACATAGTATAATATAGTATAATACACAGTCCATAGTCATCCATGTAT